>NW_028289340.1:1500000-1699555 GCF_059628265.1 Tinamus guttatus
CTCCCTGGAATGTTTTTCTTCCTCCATACTCTGGGATCGGACACCACGTGTACCCTACAGGAGAAAGGAATGACACTCCTGCCCACCTCTTTAATAAGCAGCTGACAAAGTTCTGCATAAATGACTAAGCCTTTAACATAAAGTATTATGTAGCTATCATTTTTATATAATGCTTTTCCTCTCCAGCTTTTAATTTCTGCGTTTTAAAATTCAGCCTCATCCATCATTGCGTTGTTGAAAGAGAGCATTAACATTTTTTTCTGCAAAATCAGTACAAAGAGTACAGAGCACAATTGTTATCACTCAACGTGACCTAAATACTGCATAGATCTTTCTGCAAAAGAAACATTCCATTCATTTTTAGGTATAAGGGAAGGAAAGTTTAAACTGAAAATGCGAACCCATCTGCTGAAGAGATGTGTCTTGTTTTCTTTATCTGGTATCTCTCTTCTTCATTTCTTAAATTTCTATTATACAAAAAATAATATAGAAGTGAAGTAGACAGAGAAGAGCTTTTAAAAGTAATAAGTTTATTTTTATTTTTTTGTTATTTGCTGTTACTGTGGTTGTAGAATTTAAAATAGGCTCTTTTATTTAACTATTCTTTGACATAAGATATGCCAATTTTCCACATAAGGATTTTTTTTTTTTAATCTAGTGTAGTTACTTAGAGCCTCTCTACTCTTCTGATTTTTGTTTGACTATAGCTTGGCTTTTAAGGCTCAGCTCATGGTGCAGAATGCATTCAGTTATAACATGAATTTCTTGTGCACATCTGACAATGCTGTACTCGCCATCCAAATCTGTGAAGGATGCAAAAATCCTACAGTGTCAGTATAAGGTTTGAAATTACAAAATTATTGAATTACAGTCATAGTACTTTCTGCATTTTCTTGAACCTAGTGACACCCTCCCCCACTTGCAGAATCAACTATTTGGCTGACCAAGCACTGGGTAGTAAGCAGAGCTGAAGAAAAATTTTACAGCATTTGTTGCCAATACTGGAGCAGCCAGGCTTTAAACTCTGGGCAGGTTAGTAGGATGTACTGAAGATGTCTATGCAAGCACCATACTGTGTTGCATTCTGGACCCAAAATTTAGTTATGCAAACGCAAACCAGGCCAGTGGAAGATTTTGGCGGTGCATGCAAGAGAAATGCACATGGTCACCATGCAGTGAACATATGTCTCTTAGTAAGTGTCTAACTCTTTGCAATGTTTGATAAAAAATTATTACCATCTGCTAAAGAAGAAACTTCCTCAAACACACAGGCTAACTGCAATCAGAAACAGATTTTCTTCAGACAGATGTGTGCCTTGCAGGGCCAGTCGTGCCTAGTGGTGAAAGTTGCAACCAGTAGACCACAGATTGATGTTCTTGTGAGTTTTCCTCATAAGCATTGTTATGGCTAGAGAACTTGCAGTAACAGCACGAGGAATCACAGGGCCCCTAGGAAACCACAAGGCTGCTGTTTTTCAAATCAGCTGGTATCATTTTTTGTCTTTGCATCCAAATCTGCACCAACAGTCGGGTAGCCTGACTGTGGTGGTTCAGAATGAGGGTGCATCTCTGCCTGGCCCTGGTCCAATCTCTAACAGCAGCCTAAGCTTTTACGCAGTGTTGGGCACCACAAAGTACAGTACAAAACCCAGCCATTACTGCCTTGGATATTTGCTTACTGTGATGCTTATGACTTTGTATCTTCAAAGGGCATGGAAAGAACGAGTAGACATACTGCATTGTGCAATCGGAGGGGGAATCAGTACTTTGGCAGCTACTTGGAAGCTCCTCAGCTATATAAATATTTGAGAATTGAAACTACAACTTCCAGAATGTAATTTATGGTCTAAGTGAAACTGTGTTGCTTATCTCATTTCTTGCTGCTATTCATTATCCTTTATCACCTCCACAAACCATAGCTCAAGGGCACAGCGAGGGCCAAGGGGAGCCTCGTCACACTGAGAGGAAACCAGAGGGCAATTGGGCTTCTACACTAATCAGATAAGAAGGCAGATGGTGAATGCTGTATACCACTGAGAACTGGGAAATGAGCCAATAACAGGATATCTAAGAGGTTCATTGTTGTACATGGAGCAAATGAGGTCCCTTGTAGAACTCTCGCTCCCAAAGAAAGATGCTGAGTGGTCTGAGCACTAGCTGGTGAAAGAGATCATCCTTCCTATAGCCCACCCAGCAGAAATCACTATGACTTGCCTCAAGAGAGGGCAGACCTTTGCCTCAAGAGGGCCTGATGCATGTGGAAAGAAAAACTGCATATTCTGTCACCAAAGCACGTTCATTTGCAAGCCACTGATGTGACACATGTAAGAGGAATACAGACTTTTGAAGTAATAACTAATAGTAACCAGTCTCATTAAGGAGGAGAGACAGGTAAGAAAAGAAAATGGTTGGTTTAATACAGCTTTTAATTTCCTGACTCCCAATCACTTGATTTTTAACCTCAAATGCAACTTTTTGAGAGTTTCACTCTGGTGAATTCCTGGTATATATTTGTTTATATGACAGGACTGTACCACATTTTGGCATAGTTCACAGTCTTCACTTGAAAGTAGATTCAGAAATTAAGAGCTGTTAATTATTTAATTTATTAAATTAATGAAATGAAATGAAATTAATAGTTAGTTAATTAAATGCTACAGCATAAAATATTCTACTGGGTGTTCGCAAAGAAGTTTTTTATATACATACTTTATACCTTGTTATTTTTAGAACTAAGTAGAAAGCACATTTATGATTTCATGGTGATTTCAAAGATTCTTCTTTTTTTTTCTAAAATCCAGGAAAAAAAATATATTGATAATCAAAAATAAGTTAAAATATAATTTCATTTAGCTCTTTTGGGAGCTGTATTTTTCCTATTTAGGAATTGTATAAGCAGCTTGATTTTTAGACTTCCTTTTGCTCTAAAAAAATTCCTTTAGTACAGATTGTCTTGGAATGGACATTTTAAACTTTCCAGAAAATATTTGACGTGATACATTCATTGAAATTACAATTTGTAAAAATTATTTATGATTAGATGGCGTTCAGATATTTTATCTTTTTAATAGACATGCCTTTTTCTTAGAAATTTCTAACTAGCTTTAAGAATTTCTGATTACAGGGAAGGAAGGAATGTACCCTAAGTGCACTCTGTATAGTCTGTGAAGAATGACGGACACATTTAGATTATGATTTGGCACATCTTAAAATGGATGTCTAAAGTAGCCATTGTCTGCTTCTTCCTTTTTTTTTTCTTTTCCTTTGACTAGAAAACCTAGATAGCAAAATAACCATTTTCAGAGTTGACTTTAGGTAAGTCAAGATGAATCCTACATTTAGCTATTATGTCTGGAGAACTAAATATTTTTTCAGCTTTAGGGAAAACATAGCTCTTATTCCTCCTCATGCATTCACTTTTAACAAACTAGTTGAAAGCAACCCTGAAAATATAGGGAGTTGAGGTTTGTACAGGGTCAGGTCTAACTATTAGCATGTATAAATTTGAAGGAAAAGAATATAAAAAGTGAGGGTGTCAAAGAAAATGAATATCCAAGATAGGGAATGCTTTTTATCAGTGTAATATCCCCAGTTCCTAAGGCACTCTAATTGAATATGGCTGCACTGGGAGTGCTCCAAGAGCAGATACCCAGAGAGGTGATTTTACTGCAATTCCCAGTGACTCACCAAAGGAAGTGGCTTTTTAGTTTACCTGAAGAGCTGCTGCGTACAGACTACAGGCTCCTCTTTCGCCTCTCAGTGTGGTCCTACCAGGAATGCAGTCTAAGCAAGGCCAGCCATGGTGGGGAGGTTTGGCTTCCTTATGAAACCTGCCTTCACATCTGCTCCATGGTTGGTCAACATTAGGAAAGCCAATTCCGCCAAACGCCTCTAAATCAGCTTCTTTCATTGCAAACACTGTGTCGTTACCTCCACAATCTGAGTTATGGTGCTGTGGAAGGGAAAACAAGGTACCCTTAATACAAACTCTTCTCATTTTTAAATAAGAAACCTAACAATCATGGGAGACCAACCTCAGACTCAAAGCCACATTTTCTGACTTATGTGCCTAAAGCAGGCAACTAATTAACTAGCTTGGCTTCTAAATACATATGTTGAATAACTGCAGTCCTAACTGTAGCTGGTTTTGCCCTTGCCTTCTTCAGAAAATTTAGAGAGCACTGTATTATTATATTTTATATTTTTCTCTAGTTGGGTTTATCTTATATGTGAAGAGAAATTATCTAACACCAAAATATCCAAGGCGTGATATCATGCATATTGAAAATCATCTGCAAGCACTATTTTAAACTGCACTACAAGAGAACTTATTGCATTGTTTTTTGCACTATACTTGGAATATTCATTATTTTCTCTGGAACTGCATTTTTATTAAAATAATAATATTTCCAAAATATTGGATATTTTGTTGGATATTGGATATTATTGGATATATTATTGGATATTGGATATATTGGATGTTGGATTGGATATATTATTGGATAATATTGGATATTTAGTTGGATATTTTTTATACTTTGCTGATATTCTTGTCCTACTGCTAGCAAATATTTATTAGCAATGCTGTGAAACATAGCACTTCAGAAGGGTATTTCAGTTTAATGATTGTAATGTTTTGAGAACCTTGTATCTCCTCTTTGGACTGTTCTTATCTGCTTTGTCTGGTCTACTGTATGTCTCCTTAACAGTGTAGTCTATGCCCAAGAATTTCCACAGATTGTTCAAATAAGTCAATTCTATATGAAACATTTGACAAATAATAATAAGGCAAACTTTAGTTTAAAATGACACTACAGAACTACAAATCTACAAATAATAAATCTATTTTCTTTTTCCTGTAAGGGTTTAGAAAAAAAAAAAGAAGTTTTGACCTGGAAATTTAGGAGGAAATATGCCACACTACTGAAACATGCCAATAACATTTTCTTTATCTAGTACTCCACAACTCTTCAGTATTCAACACACACAAAGTCAAACGATCCCATCCGATTTGACCTTGCAATCAATTTCTAACTCATTTCTAAATCAAAGTTCATTCATATGTGAAGCCTAATCTATTTTTTATTTGTGATGATGGATTCTTTACGCATTTTTGACACTGATCTGAGGCTTATAAGAAATGTAAACCTTTTTGACTTCTGTCTATGGGAGTAAAAATTCATAGTTTGCCTTCACAACATTGAAACAAGAAGTAAATTCTACCTAAAAAAATTAATATTTTAGAGCGAGTAGATTTATTGTTTTAAAATATGAACACTCTTTTCCATAAAATGATATTAATATCTGTTTTCACATACTTGAGCATTAAAAAGTGTAAGTATGCCAAGGTTGATATGTAAAAATAGGTTCTACATGGTTGACATAATCATAGAATCACAGAATCACAAAATGGTTGAGCCTGGAAGGGGCTTACACTTAACCTTCTGAAAGTCATTCTTATAACTCAAAGTGGATCAATTCATGTTAATGATATGATTATGATCATATTAATGGTTCATGTTTTCACAGTGCTTGTATCATGAAAATTCACAATATTAAATATTGTGATTTATTAAGAAAAAAGATTAGGTGCCTTTGCACCTATATCCTTATGCACTATGCCCTGTTTATCTCAAACTACATAGCAATTATGTTGAAAGCCAGAAGATAGATACCCACAAAGTGTGAGGAAAGTAATGAACAAATCAGAAAAAAAGTGCATTTTGGTCCAAGATTGACACTAAAGATCACAAGATGGCAAGAATGTCTCAAAGTTTGCGCTCTCACTCCTGGAGTACTCGTTTTGCAAATTGCCAGGACAGACACCACCAATTCGAGAACTTTTTCTATGAGAGCAGCACAAAGGAAGGGTATCGTAGACCACAGAGCTGGGTGAGACATCACCTGCCTGAAGAATAATTCTGGCTGATTCTGACCCACCAGGGTGCATGGAGTTCCCAGAATAAAAGGATCTATAGATCTGGTGCAGAGAGCGGTGTGAATGAACAGTGCTTTTGTCACATAAACTTTGAAGAAAGGTTTCCCTCTTTTGCTCATGCTTTTAAGTTTCCTTTCTGGTGAAACTTATGTCCTTGCTGCAGCTGAGGCATTATTGGGAGTATCAACCAAACTCAGTTCTCAGGAAGACTGATTTTGTTCTCTTAGTCCATTCTTTATCCTCTTAAAGTATGTGTTGTCTAGATAGTGTTTTTAAAAAAATAGAAAAGAATGGGTGATCTCTCTTTCTGAATATCTAATAATAGTTTTATGAAGTTGCTTTAGGTTAAAACAAAGCAAACAATTCTGAGACATCATATTTTCCTGAATAATGCTCAGATGTTCTCTCCAGAGACTAGTGTCATAAAAATTAGAATTAAAAAAAGAATTATTATGTCTAGTTAATCCTTCTATAATTATGGATTTCTTTTCTACTTTTAGTAATGATTTTATTATGTTAAGCATACTAGGTTACCCATAAGGTTTCCATACACCAATTATATCTTATTCTTGAAACAATTTTTCACCAACCAAAGAATCTGAATTTTTCTTTCCTATTGTTCTTTTTAGCTGCATGTAACTAAACATTCTCAAAAGCTTTTTAGTCTGTCTGTCACAATTGTCTGTGCTTTAAGAAATTTATGTTTCATCTAGCCATTTAATTTTTTTCTCATGAATCCAAAATTATTTTTGTGATGCTTCTCTGAATTGCATCTAGTTTGCTAGTGTATTTCAGGCATCAAAGTGTTGAGGGTTAAATGGAACATTCCAGATGCAACCTCAGAAATGATACAAAGATGCAGTTCCATCTCTTTGCGCTATGACATGTTTTTTTATGCTTTAGGCCAGAATATTGCTGGCATTGTTTGCTGCCTCAGTCCACTAACAGCTAATCCTTAGGCTTAACCTCTTATGTTGCCATTTCTTTTTGGCATCCCTGCGTTACAAATTTCTCCCCATCTCTGACTATCCATGTTGTCTCTACTCTACTCTCTTCTACTCATGTTTTTAACCTTTTGGTTACAGCATAATATATTGCCTGTTTTCGGCACTTTTGGGCTTCTCCCAGCTTGCAGTTGTCTATTAAATTTAAATAAAGCCGTACAGAATGCTATCCAACTACTAGGACCTACTTAATCTTAAAGAAGCACCAACACATTACCACATTATTTTTCACCATTTTTGCAATGCATATTTCTCTGAGCCTTTTTTAATTTTCTTGATCGATCATCAACTCAAAATAAAGCATTTTTGAAGGGTATTATTTTCCCAGGTAGCCTATGTATCTTTATTCTCTTATTTTTATTTTTGATTTACTGTACATTTTTTTTCTATTGAATACTTACATATTTCCAAATGGGTATTGTTAAAATACAGTCCTTTTATATAGCAAAACAATGGAGTTGACTATGATCACTCAATTCTGTGTGGAATTTCAAGGGTATATAAATCAGATCTGTGTTTGACGTCACCTTCATGTGTTTTCACACCATGGGTATTTGATCCCATATCTACTATTTCAAACAATGCTTGCCTGGTAATCATATAATCCCACACTAGTATGCCAAGTATAGAAATCATGTGCACAAAGAAAATACGTTTTCTCTTCGTTTCTATACCTTTTATTCTGGAGAAATCCTACTTCTTACATGAAGAGAGAAAAAATCCAGCAACATCTGTTTCTGCTGATGTCTGTTTTAGATAACTATCACATAGAACAAAGTTTTAGAGCATTGGAGACAAAATCTTCTAAAATTATTTAAATACATTTAAGTAAGTACAGTTTTAGCTTGGTTTTAAATGAAGCACAAATCTATCACAATGCCTGTGAATTGATTTTCTCTTTTTAATAAAGGTAAAATTTGAAAAATCTAAGTGTTCTCCCTTTGTATAAATAGAATTGAAAGGAAAGAGTTCATCTGGATTTGTTATTCCGTTTTCCTTCCTTCCTATGGAGACATGTGGACCATGTGAACATACTTGGTATCTACCTGTCCACTCCTGCCTTGTCACTTATGTCCAAATAACTAAACTAAACAAATACACCAGCTAGTTCATTTGTCAGAATATAAAATATTACACTAATAAAATGTTTTTACATTTGCATTTTTGCATTTTCTTAAAAGGATATGAAATATGCCAATGATGATTAGAAAAGCTATTGGTCTGTTGTTAGCAGAGTAATAATGGTCTCAGAATTGAAAGTAAGAGACATACAAGACTTACACCTTTGAGTAATATTACCACAAAAGATAAGCATCTTTGGTCTCCTTGACAGTTACCCCAGCTTATAGGGGATGGCATCAAAACTTTCACTTCTGTGGCTTTCCTCCAAAACCTTACAAACTGCATTTGCACCATTTACCTTTATTGCCAAGAACACTACCATCATTTCTTGGACCTGTTTTGATTCATTTACTATTATGGTGAGCAGCCGTCATTTCAAAAAGGCAGATATTTATTTTGGATGCTTAAAAATGCCAAAATCTTATGTATTCTTTGAGAGTTTTGAACCCAAATTTGCAGAATTCTCATAAAATTAGCTGTTCCCACAAGAAAAATAATTTTTTTGGCTCCAGTCTCATCAAAGCATGAATGAAATAAATTAAATTTAAATCCAAAAAAGAATCCCTTCCAATTTTGTCTCTGCCCCAAATCAAAGGAAAATAAGGTAATATTTTATATTGAGATTTCTACATGTGCACAGCTCAATTACTCTCCAACAGGAAGGGTCTTGGATGCAAAATCTCAATTTGGGCTAGTTTCTAAAGCAAATTTTTCCTTACACCTGGTTTACATAACCTTATCTCTCAAGACTATAATTCTAGGTAGTGAATCATCAGGACACAAGTTTTAAAGTGAATTTCCACCTGTTTTCTCATCTGAATCACAGACTGGTTTATTGACTCAGATGTAGTCTTACTCACAAACTTCAACAAATATTGGCCAGCTCTCATGTTCATAACAAAATGTGCTTACCTCTGAACTTCATCTATATCCATGTTTCACTGGAAACACTTGACATCATAGATCTTCTCACAATACATAACGGAAATTTAATTTGTTATTCTAAATCAATCATTTTATGCTTCTTGAATTCTCCTCCAACACTTCATGCTCTGTTCTCATGAAATCTGATGACGTCAATCAAATATCTCATTTATAAGACTAGTAAGCCATAAAAATAAAAGAATTCTCAGAAAACCAACTTTCATATTCATGTTTTATAGTAGAACTGTTCATCTGTGCTACACTGTTTTCAACAGAGAATTGAATACTCTGAGTACATATTTATTAGGTGTTAATCCAGACCTGAGTGGAGCTGAGTGGAGCAAGTTTATGCTTGTTGAAGATATATCTAGATGTTTTTATGAATGCACCAGCAGTAGGATGTTTTCCCTAAACTACTAAGAGATCAGTTTAAAACAGCCAGAAAGACATATGCCTTTACCTCCTGGGTAGTGAATTTCTGCAACCCGTTCCCACAGGAATTTGTTGAGGCAGGTGGTATCAGCAGGCTCAAAACAGCCTAGAGAGTTTAACGAGCAACAGGCCCAAAATCAGATTTTCCAGTACCCACCAGCTCAGGATACTGAAGCAGAGTGAGGGAATGACTGCAGAGAGCAGCCAGACCCACCTGCACCCACAGCAGTCTCTCACTGGATGCACAATACAGGGCACATGGGCCATTAGCCTGGCCCAGCAAGTGACATCTCACATTTTTCTCTTTCCAGAACATGGTGAGGATGCCTTCTTTCTTCCCATCTCCTAAATCTGCAGACAAGCTGTTTTCCAAGGGGATCTTTGGATTTAAATTATAATATATCTCACTTCTGTAAGACCCTTTCATAAAAAGATAATTACCTAGGAGTCTTCTTTCAACTCTTGCCTTCCCCAAAAAGAAAAGAAAAGAAAAAAAAAAAAAAAAGAGAAAAACTATTTTCAGAATGAACTTGTTAATGGCCACAATCTAAGCTGTCAGTTTGTCATTATGCATTCTTCAGATCTGTAAAATGACTTTAAGAGTTTTTCTAAGCATTCTAGATACTTAGGTGAAATTTTAATCAATGTATTTTATACAAATCATGTTACAACGAATATAGAATAATAAAGAGTAGCTATCAACATAAACATTGCAAATTTTCCTGTTATATCTTCAATTCAAAACAATATGAACTTTCTCATAAGTCACATCTCCTGAAATTTAGTGATTTTGGAGTATTTTTTTTATCTAGGCAGTGGCTATTTTAAGGTAATATAAAGGGGTAATGGATATAAATTAAAACTCTATCTTGTATAAATTAAAAGTTCTACCTCCATATGAGGAAGAACTTCTTTCACGTGAGGGTGACAGAGCCCTGGAACAGGCTGCCCAGAGAGGTCGTGGAGTCTCCTTCTCTGGAGATCTTCCAAACCCGCCTGGATATGAACCTGTGCGACGTGCTCTAGGTGTCCCTGCTGGAGCAGGGGAGGTTGGACTAGGTGATCTCTAGAGGTCCCTTCCAACCTCAACCATTCTGTGATTCTATGATTCTGTGATAAATACGTACTAACATGATTTCCTATAAAAAGTAATATATACATGCAGTCTCTCTACCTATAGTATCAATTTCCCTATGAACATTGTTTCATCCTATGGTTTTACACAGGAAAGTAATGAAGTTAATTGTTTTGGCATGTGAATATTGATTTCTTGCCTACCCCAGTTTTTGTTTTTCAGACTTCAGTAACAGTACCTTGGCTACTTATAGTAAGTTTATCCTGTATTTTATATTGGTTTAGGATAAAGAACCCTTCTAATATTCTTTGAAATGAGTTTACTTAGTTACAATAAAAGAATGTACAGAGTAAATTGAAAAAAGAGTATATCTTACATCACCTTACACCTATATCTATACAAAAAATTACTATGAGCAGTCGCCAGGTCCTCAGTCTACTAATCACAGGAGAGAATTATAATCAATCCTCTTTTAAAGCACCAGAGGTAAGTTTACTCTATCCATCACTGATTCTTACTTTATTCAGCAAGAATCCTTCTGATTTTTTTCCATTTTAGTTTATCAAAGTTTCCCCAAATACATCTATGGAACTTTTCCATCTCCCTCTGAAAATCTTCCTTGTCAAGCAGAAACCAGATCTGGCTTGATTGCGTCAAATCGAAATAAAAATATCAGTAACTTTTCATACTTGCAGCTCTTTTTTTTTCCCTTTTATTTTTTCTCTCCTTTGAGCATTTATTAGTATCTTTGCTTTTATTGATTAAAAAACAAATCTTATGAGCATAGGTTTTTCTCTTTGCTTTTCATGTGCTCATTTGGGATCTTATTTGATTTTATATCTTCTCTAAGAAAGAAAGGAGGAAAGCAAGCAAGCAAGCAAGAAAGAAAGAAAGGAGGAAAGAAAGAAAGGAGGAAAGAAAGAAAGGAGGAAAGAAAGGAAAGGAGGAAAGCAAGAAAGCAAGCAAGAAAGAAAGAAAGGAGGAAGAAAGAAAGGAGGAAAGAAAGGAGGAAAGAAATAAAGGAGGAAAGACAGGAAGAAAGAAAGAAAGGAAGGAAGAAAGGAGGAAAGAAAGGAAGAAAGGAAGAAAGAAAGGAAGAAAGAAAGGAGGAAAGAAAGGAGAAAAGAAAGGAAGGAAGGAAGGAAGGAAGGAAGGAAGGAAGGAAGGAAGGAAGGAAGGAAGGAAGGAAGGAAGGAAGGAAGGAAGGAAGGAAGGAAGGAAGGAAGGAAGGAAGGAAGGAAGGAAGGAAGGAAGGAAGGAAGGAAGGAAGGAAGGAAGGAAGGAAGGGAGGAAGGAAGGGAGGGAGGAAGGAAGGGAGGAAGGAAGGGAGGAAGGAAGGGAGGAAGAAAGAGAGGAAGAAAGAGAGGAAGAAAGGAAGAAAGGAAGAAAGGAAGAAAGGAAGAAAGGAAGAAAGGAAGAAAGGAAGAAAGAAAGAAAGAAAGAAAGAAAGAAAGAAAGAAAGAAAGAAAGAAAGAAAGAAAGAAAGAAAGAAAGAAAGAAAGAAAGAGCATGTATGTCTCTAATGTTAAAAATCAAAGTATTATTAGACAGCTTTCAAAATCATCCCAAATGTAGAGAATAAAGAAAAAGTGAGGAAAAATACATTTGTGAACAGCGCCACAACATAATATAGATCTTTGTTTTGTTAGTTGTTGCTAGCTTTACTATTAATAGATGACCTGCCTTGGTGGCCATTAATATTATAAGTTACTGTTTTCTAGTCTGGGTTCAGGTCTCCATGAGCTTTATGTCTTTAAAGAGATTCAGTTTTCAGTCTATGAACCTCATGCAGATAGAAGATAAAGAGCCACATTCTACATTAGAAGGAAAACAAACATCTGGCCACCATCGGTGTCATCTACTATTTCCCCAAATGTACATGGGGAAATTTAGAGGCAGTCAAAATGTAGGCCTAGTTATGATATTGTTTTTGCCTTAGATTTGGGAACTAATGATAAAGACGAAAGTGTTGGAAATATAATGAAGTCCATCTGTTCAGATCTTCATGAAATTTGAAGATACTCAACCTTTTTTCCCTTATTACCATATTAGAAAAAACAGCATACAAATGCATAAATAGTATGAGCATCAGACAGCAATCTTGGACCACTCAAGTCTTTTTACTTTTTCAAAATGTGTAGCATGCAAGTTTTGCTCTTTAAATTTTTCTATTTTAGTATCTTTCTTATGTTCACTTGTCACCAGCCCCTTAGAAAGAAGGTTTGCAGCAGAATTTCAGTGTAACCCTTAAGCAAAACTTACTGTGCCTAAAAACTGCAGCATCAGGCCCAGCCAAATGCATTTTTAAATAACATTCCTCCAAAAGGCACTGTCTGTTCATTCTTCTAAAGAACACTTAAGACTTAGTACTTTTAAACAAATGGATTATCCAGGGCAATTCTGTAAAAGTTATTCAGGCTAAGCTGAAAATACGTACCCCAGTCACGGCAAGAACAATCCAACCTGGGAGGCTCAGCTACAAATTTTCCTCCCTGACACTGTGCACTGTGGAGTCTTTTTTTTTTTTTTTTCTCTCTCTCTCTCTCTCTTTTTGAACAATCTGGCTGGATCGGGATGGACTTTTTGCTGGAAGCTGATGGTACTGTACTGCGCTGCATTCAGGAAGATCTGTTGAGTTCAAACCACAAGAGCAAATTTGCCAGTGGCTGGTTCCTCAGGGGTGTCGGGGCAGAATGGGTTTTGCTGTATCTCCTTGCTCTGACCCATGTCATCTGGTATGTCCTTCCTTCTAAATTAGGAAGCTTTCTTTTAAAAGCTTTAAAAGCTTAAACTCCTTTCAACTTTCATGAACAAGTCCGTTTTAAGCAATTTTAAAGAATTTTAATATGTACATTTAATCATTTCTGTTTTTCTTGCACCACAGCATTAGTCCCAGAGAGAAGAAACAGCTTCACAAAATGGACACATTTTCATTTTAAAAAGTAATGCATTGGATATGTTCAGAATAAAACCATCTCAAGAATTATAAGTGTTTTTTCATAGCTTTATTATTTGAAAATAAATTATAATATTAACATTCAATTTTGAAATAGAACAAGGCAGAAGTGTCTGCTTTTCTATGTTCTGTATCGCATTACAGAAAATGCACTGTTAACTCTGAAGTCTTTTTTTCCTATTCTCAAGTCTCACTTCTCAGCTTCTTCTCAAAATACTTAAATTGAATTGTGTTCCCCCACAGTGTACTTGCTCCCGGGTCACATAACTCCATCTCAGGGATATTATATCACAAAAATCTGGCTATTATTAAAAATGATTTGGTTTTCATTTCTACTTGTAAATGTCTTTCAAAATTATAGGCTGGATCATAGAACCATCTTGTTATTTATTTTTCATACAGGAGATGGATGCTAAAAATGTTTTGATATCAATTTTAATAATTGTCTTTTTCCTGACTTTTCATTCCTCTTTAATTTTTAATAATGCAAAGCAGACACAGCAATATTAACCACAATTTATTTGAAGAAAAGCTGGCTTAACCTCTCTTTTTTTCTTTTTTTAGTGACCATTGTTTTGCCAACTTGTCAATTTGTCAGCAGTCCACATATTAGCAGTGTCCTAAATCTACTGTCATACCAACTGGGTAAACGCTACCTTCTTCTTGGGTGATAAATTAAATGTGATGACACATCTGACAGTCCCCACTTAGTATGTAATTTCTGGAAAAGAAACTTCATTTTCACTGGAACTGTAAGCAGCAAACAAGAAAACACATGGTGCATTAACTGAAGTCATCAACAACAGTGGAATACAGTCATAAAAGGAAATAAAAAGAACAAAAATGTTAGAAGAAATGATTCCTCAACACCATCTAGTTTTCTTCCTTCTGTGTGAAAGAAACCTTATGTTACCTCCTGATTTTAAGCCAGTTTTTAATACAAGCAATGAAAGACTGAAAACTTCCTCACATCTAAGTGATTTTCCTTAGAATACAGTAGTCATATCTAATTTAATATTTGTTTTTACACTTCGGTTTTCATCTTGAAGATTTCTGGTCTGAGATGGTTAGCTATATAAAGGTTGGAGAAAGATCTCTTGGCACTAATAGGCGTTACTACTTTTCACACCAGGCAGTTCTTCATCTGTAACATTTTGTAGTTCCAAAGACAGCCACCAGAAGAACCCAAAGACATACACTGGTCTGAAGTGGATTTGAAAAACACGTTGCAAATATTTCATCTCTATGTAATGGGGAAACCCTTTTTACTCCAAACTAAAACCTCTTGAAAATGTCTAATTCTATTTTTAAGAGCATGGTTCAACAAAGAGTCAATCTTCATTGGGCAACAAAAGCCTGGAAAGATTCATATTAAAAGAAAATTTCAGTAAGTCATGGAAAAATCACAGTGGTTAATATATCAATACCTCATAAATCCAGGGATATTACTCTTAAACTTGTAAGGCCAAAAATTAGTCTGTGCTGTTGAAGCATGCATGTCGCTTATGCTTCAGAGCAATTTATTGCAGGAGAAAGAAAAATAACCTGCAAGAGGGGAAAATCTGGAGAGAGGGAGAGGAAGTAAGAACAGAAAGCAAGTTTGTGCCTCTGAACAGGCTCATGTTCCATTATTCAGTTCCTGATTATAATTAATGATGCTTTATAGCAAAATTCTAGAAGTCCTACCAAAACTAAGTTCCCGTTGCACTTGACACAGTACAAACCCTCAATAGATTCTGAGATGATTGTTGAAAGATAAAATAGAGACACAGGACAGTGAGATCAACCGCCAAAAGTTAAGGCCAATGACAAAACCAGATCAAGTGCCCCTGACGCCCAGAACAGCACTGGTTCATTGAATCAGTGTGTCCCTCCTGAAAAGAATTTTAGTCTTCAAATAGTATATACTCTGCAAATATCCACTGCTTCTGGATACTTACTTCAGATGATAGCAAAGTCTTGATTTTTCAGAGAACAGAGCCGAAATGAGTAAAATATGCAAAGCAGAGCTACCACTGTTGTTCAGGGGACCCAGCATAACTATCAATTAGTCCCTTGTACTTCAGTTTAGACATACGATATTTGCTTCAGTGCAAGTTTATGCATATTAAGACCTAGTTAACTCATTAAATGCTGGCCCATTTATGTTCCCTGGCTCTCTCATCCTGGTTTTCTGAGGCATCGGTGATTCTCCTTGTAGGCCAAATATCCTTTTGCAGACATAACTCAAACTCAGCAAGAGAGAGAAATCCTATTAAAGGGCTTTATCATATGAGTTTGCTTATGTTTTAAGATGGATTGGTTTTGTTCTACCAGGACATTTCTGTCAGGTTTGGAAGTATTCAGCAGCTCCTTTTCCTCATCAAAAGAGGAGGCTTCCTCCTCCCCTTTTCCCTGGTGATCAGCAGTGATTGTGAAGTGGTAAATTTCACTCCATCCAAATTACACTTTGCGGCTCTGACTCTTGGCATCTTCAAGGAATTGCCAAAATATTTCTTTCTGTGTTCCACACTCCTTTCAAGAACAGCACTCATTTCATCATCTGTGTGCTAGGGTTGAATCACTGACTAGCTGTCAAA
The DNA here is from genome assembly GCF_059628265.1 of Tinamus guttatus. Taxonomy (NCBI): domain Eukaryota; kingdom Metazoa; phylum Chordata; class Aves; order Tinamiformes; family Tinamidae; genus Tinamus; species Tinamus guttatus. Next base: position 1,516,031 of record NW_028289340.1, read on the forward strand.
AACATGTATAGTCTTAGAAAAACATTTTCAAACATTACTGTCATGATCCTGATTGTCAACTTTAAGGTAACTTTCCTGGATGATGTGTAACACAAGTGCTTAAATATCCACAGAAATCTAAAACAAATTTTATATGGCTGCTTTACAAGAAAATACATTCTTGTGGACAGTAGCCTAATCACTATAGAGGTAATTACGGGTAAAGCACAGTCCTTATTAATGAAAAATTAATGAAATAAATGAAAAATGAAAATTAATGAAATAAAAACGTTTTTTTGAAATCAGGGACAGAATTTAAATACTTTCTGCTAGATCCTAACATCAGCTAGAAGCAACAGGAGTGCTTTTTGCCAGTGCTTTTTGGAAGCTGCACTTATGCGCCTCTTTTGATACCTAACTAACTAGCTACCTCTAAATATATTGTTATTTGTCCACAAAGGTCTGCTTTGCCAAGGCACATGCAAACTAACCTGGTAAAATTTGGCTGCTGGCTTACCTAGCTCAAGAGTGTCATGTATTTTGTCTTTTCTCACGTCTCTCACTGCCTGCACCTCTCTTCATTACCGTTTTTATGAGTTTTAGCAGAACTAGTAATACTCTTTCCTGATCCTCTTCTAGTGAACACAATGTTGATTATCATCATCATCACAAACAGGGAACACCTCTGCCTCACATTATGAGCTTCCTGAAATAAATAACATAGTGCAGCAAGTTTATTAATGTTGCTGTAAGAAATATTTTCTTTTCATTTACTTGTACGTGTCCAAGTCAGATATTTACAGGTAGTTCCTGAGTATCTCTAAATTGTATAGACATTGTCATTGCTGACATTTCTGACGGTAAAGGCTTGAATTTGCTTGGATAATGCTGCCCCATGCTGGTTTGTAAGGAAAAGTCCCAGCTGATTCCCAGTGATTTATCATATCTAAAGAAGGGCAAGTTTTCTGCAATTTTAACTTAAAGGTTTTTTTGCTTTGCTTACCTGGGGTGCTAATTACTTTTCTTCAACTGCTGTTCCCAAATCTCCTGAAAAATGGCCTACTTTGCCTTGCTGTTGTTGAAAAAAAAAATCATGGGGAAAAATGTGATGTCTTGAAATACATTAAAAAGAAAGCTCATTAATACACACTGAAAATACAAAGTAATAGTCTTAGGTGCTTAGGATGTGAGGGCACAGAGCTCACGCAAACTGAGTTTCCACAGCAACTGATGAAAACTCTGTTACATGGACAGGCTGAAAGTCCATGAGAACAATCCAAGGAAAGAAACAGGCCCTTCTGTCCATGTCTCTGCCAGGGTCAGGCCCTGTTGCCCTGGTTTTATAGCCAAGTATCTGGGCCTCTCTGGGTAATAAGCCAGAAGTAGCACATGAACACTTTCGAGATGTACCATTAGCCCTGTGTACAGGGACTGTAGAAAACTTTACACTCAGGATATGCTTTGCAATTCATGAGTCAGTCCATTAAGAATTTGTCTTAATTCCCAGGACGTAGTGTGGGCTGTGGCCCTCTTGCAGAGTGTGATGTCTGCCTCACAAAGAAATGCTATTCTAATTAAATACTGTGAGTTTCCATTCCTTTCCCAGGATTGCCACTAGCTGATTCCTAATTGGCTTGACCACTTGTTCTCTGAGAGAGGCCTTTCGAAATCAAGTTGGCATGTGATATGTTGGAACTCCTGCATGTGGGCATACTGATCCAACTGTGGAAAGTAGCTGCAGCCCAAAGTTGCTGTTTCTGGTTTTGCTTCTGTTGCAATGTCTTTGTCTTCCTTTTCTTAGGACTTACCTTCTGGGAGCTAAATTACGACCGAGAAATCCTGCTGCAGTTTATGCAGTCACAGACACAGTTCATGGAACAGGATGGAACAGCATACTTTGTTGGCTCAAATTATGACTATAACTATATTGTCAACCTGAACTCATAATTTTAAAATATGCCACTTACTGTAGGAACGTTTAAAACTTCATATGTTGCTGTTCGACTCATATGGAAAGTGGGGCTGTTACTGCAGACAACAAGAGCTTCACCCCTTATAACCAGGAGTCTCATACCATATAGGATTACTAGCTAAAAACAGTGAGTAGCTGAATAATTATCACAAAAGAGGCTGGTTTAGCATAAATGATCTCCTGGAAACTGTAAGAGTAAGTGATCATATATTGGGATAGAAGAACAAACCTGGGACCCATTGACACAGAAATAGGGCAAGGAAGTAATACTGATAAGAATATACACAGAACAAAATGCCAAAACCCAAAGACACACTTCTTCCACGCTGGTAACTAGAATTAACACATTTTGTGCCTTTCTGTCTCCTCAAACACTAAGCTTTGTGAAGAAACATGCTACAAGTGAAGAGAAAAGAGTTTAGTCCTGTGGCCCGTCTAGTTTCATGTCCTTCAGCAGGGGGACATTGACAGATGAAGAAAAGGAACCTTAGGAATATATTGACCTTGAGAGACTTTTACCAATTTCTTCCTTGCGTTAACATTTATAAACACGTATGGTAATATTTCTCATGTTTTGTGCAGGTATTTTATGGAGAATGCTGATACTACTCCTGTGTATTACTGTATAATATATAGAGATACATGCAATGAAATACGTGCTATTTCATAACAGTCATCATTTCTTTTAATATCTAAACATCACAAACCAATTTCAGTGAAATGAGCACTAGGTATTGGCAATCAGTAATGGAAAAACATCCAATAGGAAGTAATTAGTTGTCAGCTAATATTGAATATATATGTTTTCAACCTCCTGTGGCTGACCAAAAAAAAAAAAAAAATTCAGGTTGAAAGTGGGGGAAAGGAGGAAGAAACTCTAAATTAAACTGAAAAGCTGAAAATGCTAAATCCACCCAACACTTGTTGCTGGCTATAAAGTACAAAATGACTCCCACAACTGGACATCCTCTCATAGAAAATTCCTTACTTTATCAGCATATCTCCACAAAACACAATGAAATACAAGATTGCAGGAGTAAAGGGATGAAAGAGATCAAATTTATGCAAAAAGAAATTTTCCATTTTTAGCACTTATATACTGCTTAAGGAACTGAGAGATGGAGAGAGAGAGAGAGAGATGTACCTACCTCAGATATGATTCTTTCCCTGATGGTTAATGTTGCTTTTTATTGACCTGAAAAAGAGTTCACAGTGATGAGGATCTTAACTTAGGCTCCTTAATATAGAGAGAAAAATTCCATTTGGATGTTCATGTCTGGACAAAGATTTTGCCTGAGTATTTACAGAAAACCAATTTGTTTAAATTTATTTTTATAAGAAATTTGTTTTAAGATTTAGTTTGCCCACATAGAAGACAAGCATCCGTTATCTCTCCCAGCAGAAGTTGAAGTAGTTGAAGAAGTATCTTCAAATACTGCATAGCAGAAGGATAAGAAATGCAAGAAGATAGGACTCAAAAAATATGCTGGCATATAATATGCTTGCATTTCATGCTCTTACTAAAATATTTTATTCTTTTAGAGGCAAATGATGGAGAGCAAAGGAGCAGAGGTAATTGGCTAAGCTGTTCTGCTCTTTTCCTGATGTCAGGCTACAGAGTTAAATCAGCTCTTGCACAGAAGACTTTCTCAAAGCATCCATGTTGCACATTTTTATACCTTAGTCATCTCACCCCCTGGGATTTTCAATAAAGGTCTCTGATCCAAATAATATTTCAACATGGAGCCTATTTAGAAAGGAAATCTGACATGATAAGCACTCAAGATGATATGATCACAGCAGGATCCTAGACCATTTACAGTCACTAATATATAGCTATTAAACAGCTCAAATTAGATGAGATTAAACCCTGTTGTACATATAATCTTTAAGGAATGCTCTTAAATTTGATCAGGAATCCTGCTTGTATTTTTAGGAAAAACTCTCTAATTTTCTTTCAACTGTTTTTTTGGGGGGTGGGGTTGTTGTGTTTTGGGGGGGAGCAGGGGAGGGAAGCAGGGAGTTGTTTGTTTTACTTCTTCCCTTGTCAGCTCCAGTTTTAAAAGCATAATATTGCAAAGTGCTCTGCAGCTATAGGCAGCAAGCACAATTTCATTCCAGATCCTCTCTTGGGACCAATGAATTCACAGTCCTTCGGTTCATACGACATTGTTTGAAAGTCATACCATAACTGCTAAATAGACTCTTTGAAGACCCCTGTTTATTTGTGGCCTTGTCAGCAAAAGGTCAAGCTATGAGCAGATCGCATTGCAATATTTGGTTGGAAAGAAGGTTCTCTTCCCTAACCCAAACAGTTTTTAAAGGTTTTCTTCCCTAATGAAGTACAGATGTATACTCCTCCCACCAGAAGTGAATATTTTGCTTACCATAGTAAGCATATCTCCCTTTTTTTTGTAGGTGAAAAAGAGAAATTTCCTGTGCAACTGTACCAGAATGCTCATAAAAGTCCAGAAAGGCTCCTTCATCTCATTGGCTCACCCACTGCCACGATCTCTTAGAGATGTTCCTGCCTTGCCATGGGCACCTATGTTCTCGAGACTGTCCCCCTCCATGTTTCCGCAAACCCATCTTCCCATGTCTCCCCTACAGATTCCTCTCAATCCTCCAAACTTGTATGTGCATGTATTTGTTTGCCCAGGTGCCTGCTGCTCCTTCTTAAATACTTTTGGGCAGGGGTGTTAGTAGGAGGTGCAGTTTTGACTATTGATGGAGTATTTATGCTGGTGACAGAGCTGACTGGCCCCAACATTGACTGGCACAGGGCAGCTAATGGTCTCCTTTCCTGCAGTCACCCACTACAGAAACCTTGCCATTTATGCCCAACAAAATAGTGAAGGCAAAAAAAAAAAAAAAAAAAAAAGGTCAATTAAAATTAATGTTCATATTTTCAGCAGAAAACATGGTCAATCATGAAAATACCTGACAAAAGTCACTGCAAGTGAAAATTTCATCCCATTTTGAAATATATACTTTATCCAAGCTCAAGTTATTAGCTTCCATATATGGGATAAAAATCTGAAATAAATACATAGAAGAGTGTAGAAACCAGGCATTATTATCAAGGTCTTTTCTGCCTTTAAAATCTCTTATTTTAAGTTATATCAGTAGAACTGAGACTATAAAAGGGATGCTAATATATTAACTGTGAAGTCAATAATATATATACAGTGCATCTCAATTCTCTTATGTGGCAGCTGGATATCTGTTTTAAAAACTGACTTTTAAATTGTCAAAGGACTGATATTTTTATAGGCAAGACATGTTTTGTATAATATTACTGCTAAGGTGGTATTTAATAAGATTGGTTGATTACATAATCCCAGAATAGTTAAGGTTGGAAGGAACGTCTAGACGGCCCTGTTCAAAGCAGAGGTGTCTTCAAACTTAGATCAGGTTGCTGATCTAAGGTTTGCCATGTCCAGGTAATTTTTGAAAGTCTCCAATGATGGAGACTGCACAGCCTCTCTGGCAGCCCTGTCTAGGCAAAATAAATCCACGTTCCCTCAGCCGTTCCTCACACATGCACTTCAGTCTCCCAGCCATTTTTATCTGTATCTTCCTAGTACCGTGATACTCAAAAACTAACATGGTACTCCAGGTGCATTTTCACAAGTGCCAATCACTTCATTTGACTCTCTGGAAATTCTCTTTGTTAGGCATTTTTATCTTGTTTAATTATTTTTTTCACTAATATCATGTGCTTAGGGAACATAAGATCCAAAGCTGGATTTTATATTCTATTCTGAGCTACTTAAAAAGTCAAACAAATAATGTAATATAAAAATAAGTTTCTTTCACTTACAAGTCATCATGTCTAAAAGGACAAGAGTTCAGCTCAGTTCAGCTTTCTTACAACTAAGGGTGCCAAAATGAAATATAATTGCTGTCAGCTGAAGGAACTGATTAGTTACCCATTGGTTCAAGGAAAATAATTCCAGTCTTCGTAATTCCAGATTAAATTAAGAGAAAAAGAGTCATCAGCTGTTCATCAAGAGTGGAAAAATAAATATAATTTATCTACCATCTTCATGAACTTTTACTTCTCTGAACAGGAGTTGTGTTTGTGTGTATAGAGACGAAGGAAATAAAAATGAAATAAATATACAAAAACAGCAACAAAGAAAAACATCTTTTGGCATTGTATTGACAGCTACGTGGTTATTAGCAAAGCTGAGATACCCATCAATTGTATATGTTAGAAGAATAAGCATCAGCACTAATAGGCTGTCATTCTGGGAGGGATCTAGATGGGATGAAGCTGTTTGCCAGGGCCTTTTAAAGCTATTTTCTGGAACCAGAGCACAGTGCAACCTCCAGATTACAGACTCTGCATGGCCATGTATCCTCATGGCCAAAAGCTTTCTTCCCCATCCCCTTTGAAAACAGTGGGAACCTATTCTTTTCTTCTTTCTGACTTTTAGGAACATATTGCCTTCTTCAATATCTGCACATTGACATATCCCTGGACTCCCATCAAGAAAAGGCTCTAGAAACAGCCATGCAAAGGGCTCCAGCCTGCCACTTTCACCTATAAGTCTATGATCCTCCTCAGCCACCATTCACTTTTTTGTGGTGGGGCAATTGTTAGTGGAGCTGCACAAATAAATGATTTAAATTTAAAATAACTTTGCAGAAAAGGAAAAAAAATAAAATAAAATAAAATAAAATAAAAAGGACAAACAATCTGGGGAGCCAGGAGTGGACAGAAATTGTGAAAACTAAAGTTTAAATTAATCCCAAAAATTGTCCAAACAGGTGGGTTTCTATGGATGTCTAGTTTATATGAGGTAGCCCGACAAGAACTGAACAAGGTAATTTCCCTGAAGAATAAACAATCTGACCAAGGAAATAAAAACACCACAATGGAAGTTGTGCTGTAAACAATCAATACCCAGTAAAAAAGATGAAGTTAAAAAGAGAAGTGGGTGCCAAAACTGAAATAAGGATCCAACGAATATTTGGCATACCTTCACTAAGTAAATCCGCATACTCCTCCTTAGCTCCGCACTTTCCCTTCAGTCTTTAACACCCATGTATGTCCCCTCCCCTTCCTAAGCCACTTTTAATACTCCTGCTGTTCCCCCAGCACTTCTTCAAACCTCTTTTTGCAGTTTACCTCATGGTTCTTGCTGTTCACTCCCTTACCCAACCACTCACAGCATCCTCACCCCTCTGGCCTATGCCTCCCCATTTTTGACTTCCATTTTTTCTAGTATCTGTCTTGAGTTCCTGCTTGTCTTGCCCAAATTGTCCAAGCTCCTCCTGGCCTCTAAACTCAGTGTGTTTTCCCAACTTCATCCTCAGTCTCTGCCCCATCTCTTCTCCTGGAACATGGTCACAGACGTTTCGACCATTCATTCCAATCACCCACAGCTCCTAGACATTTTCTTTTAAATAGTCAACTTGGGGAAATTTCATTTCCATTCAGCTTAGGTTTTCAAGCATAACAGCAACAAAATATTGCAGTGTCTAACAAAGGAAGTAAGGGAGTTGGCAGTGCTAACAGCTTTGTTCCTGTGACAGAAACAGACTTGCTAACATAGATAGCAAGAATAACACTTCCATTGATTTTCAGAGATGTAGGTTTCTGGCTGTGTGGGCAGCAAACATGAATACATATCTGTAATAATCATATGTTTCAGACAAAAATGAATGTTACATATAAACCAAACATTTCATTCTCCCCCAAATTCCATCCTCTTTATAAATAAAGGATATTTTTCCTAAGAGGAAAAGTCATCAAAGAAGAATGTGTCATTCTTTTATGGACTTTTAAAGTTATCCATTATCTTGTTCTTGGCAATACAGAAATACGAGTGATAGAAATTTGGCAAATAGTGGGAAATTGGAGCAGGTTCCCATATAAAAAGGAGCATTTGAAGATGACTGACGTTGGATGATCATCTTACTAACTGGAAAACATTTGATTTTGCTGTAGAATCTGTGGTTAAGAAAAAGCAATATGATCTTACTTTTTAATGATATAACTAAACACTTCCTATAGTCATTATTTCCTATGGAAAAAGGTTTTTCACTTACCTCAGACAAGTTCAATTATACATTATGTTCTATGACGAATACATATACCACCACTCCATGTTTTATTTGGAGACAACGGCATATGTCAGTATGCACAGTTGGGATTTTCTCCTCTTAATTTGCTTTTGTGCAAGTAAACACAGTTTTCCATAAGCAACATAAGTGAGATGGCTAAAAGCTCTGCGGTATTTCTGGCAGAGACCTGAGAAGGCCCTGAGCAGTGAAGATGAAGGCCAAGCATTCCACATCGGAAGACTCTTTGGGGAGTTAAAATGCAAACCATTGAAAGATAATTCTCCAGGTGAAAAACTACTAGAACTAAGCTATGACCACACACTGGAGCAATTCTGGTTTATGATAAGCTTCCTGGTGTGTTGCTGCATTACACTGAGGAGACTGATCACTACAGAACAGTCATAGAGGAAAATTCTGAGCCACACTTTGCCCTGCTTCTTTCTTTTTCCAGCCCGCACTATTTAGTCGGAGCAATTTGCATTTAAAATCCACCCAGCATCACATTTGTCTGTGTGCCTGGGAGACATTGTGGATATTAATGACAAATTGTTTCCTTTATTCTCTCAGTAACTTAGGTTTTAAGAAGCCCAAGTTAATCTTTGTAAAGTGAAAAGTAATGCTTTTTTAAGTAATTGTGTTTGTCATCCATGTGTTCTAGCAGTAAACTAGGCCTTTCAGGAAGAATAGGGTAGCAATTTAATGTAAATAATGTAATAGGATCTCTTTAATGGCAAATATATCTAATATTTACCTGAAGGACATATGAAAAGTTCTTCAACTCTTTGAGTTCAGCCCACGTAACTCCATAATAATTAAAACCAAATGGAGACAAGCCCTTCTCTTACAGCTGTTAGACTTAGAAAAGGCAAAGTTTTAAAACATTCTCAATCTCAGTGTTTGTACCTTTAAAATGATTTTTTGCTTTAGCAGTGATAAGCAGTCAATCCTAGTGAGATTAGCACACCATTTACAAGCAGTCAAGGGCTGTTAGCAGTTCAGTTAACATCTAACAGGTACTTGAGCGGTAAACTGCTCCATTTATAAAATCCAAAGTGCCTTTTGTTTATTTACATTGGTTTCAAAGGCAGGAGAAATGTCTGCAACCTTGCACTGACCTAACTGCTGGCAATACACTCTATACTGCTCCCTAAGAGAAGGTTTCCTTCAGCATAACTACAACCCTACTTCTTCTAAGAACCCTTTGTGATTTTCAAGAATGGCTTTAAAAGGAGACTAAGACAAGCAGGTGAGAAAGATCTATCCACCCCATCTGGCCAAGGGAGGGCAGGTAGGTTATTATAGACTGCAAAGAGACCAAATGACTCAGTGATGCTAGACTACCTTGGAGAAAAACAAGCATCATCATTATCTCGATCTGATACAAGGATGGAGTCTCTGGACATGATAAGGGCAATCCTCAGATCTTCTTACCATGTGCGGTGGGACTGAAGTCAGAGCAGGAGCTCTCTGCTGAACTTACTTAAGCCCCTGAACAACACAGTACAATCAGGAGGGACAGCCTCAAGGAGAGCAACGGGAATGCACAAGGTTGCAAGAAACATAACTGGGAAAGATTGGAAAGAGTCTTAAAACACTGATAGAACAAGAGGAGTGCTATGAAAAGTTTCTACCAAAGAAAGCGAATTACATCCCCTCCATATAGCTGTAATGAAAAACTAAAGCACCTAAAATTCAAAAGAGAAGTGTTAGGCCAGACTACAGGAAATTTTTCTAAGGTAAGGAAAATAGCTAAATAGCAGTTTATGCACTTTTGAAACTACAGAGATGACTTAGCCACATTGCCACAAGAAATGCAGAGATCTAACCTGTTAGAACACATTTGTTTATCCCAGTTCAGGGAGTCAAAACGATATCATCTCATTGTTTGGTTACAATATCCTTTGAAATTTGTTCACACAGGCTTAATGTGAAATGCAGACATCACTTCCCACCCTGTGGAAATTTCAAGAAGGCTGTCTCAAGCCTTCATGAGTCACCTTGCATAAACCCCAGAATTACCAAAAGTTATTGAGGCCCACTGGTGTGGGTTATCACATAACAATTGCTCAGAGTCAATACAGAGCTAAAATTCTAAACCAAAAGAATCTCTAATGTAATTTTAGTGGTCAGCTGACTTTTACTATTAGTGTATTTATCTATTTTTGATATGCTGAAAAAAAAATTGGTTTCATCTTTCAGGATATCTTTAATAAACATTTTGGTGAGCAGAAAATAGCATTTAAACACTCATGTACATTGATCCTTGAGAAAGTATTATCCACATGACCTTTTTTCTGGTTCTTTTGCAGAATATCTGCCAAAGAATTCTTTAGGGTCTTCTGCTAAATGGGCAGATTAAGTTTGCTTGAAAATATTGATAATAACCATAATGTAAAACACATTAAATTAAACATTATTAAACTTTTTATCTGTTCACATTCTAATTTAGCAAAAAGTGGAGATAGAGATTTCATTAGTGCTTGCTTAATCAGTCTCTAAGTCATTCCTAGTGCAGCTCTTGATTAATCATTTAATCAATGTATTGATCTATAAAATGAATATGATGTTAATCTCCAGACCTATTACATTCCATTAGTTAGCTGAGTTCATTTAATAATGGTGGAAAATATCAAATACAGTCAAGGGTACATAAAGTTCTTTATTCCATTTAGAAATATAGCTTTCCTGTGTGGTTTGGTTTTTCTCTTCTGGAAGAGATTTAATGTGTCAGGGAATCCAACAGTAGCATAAATCAACATTCTGCAGGATATCCGATATAGCACATTTACATTTTAAAATATAAAGGATTGTGGTAAAATATACGTGTAGAAACATTTGGTAACATTTGCATAATTGGTAACTTGGTCTTACTTCATCACAGAAATGAAAAATGGCCAAATCTTTGCCAGGTAATACCAGCTTTTTCCCACTGACATCATATTAGCATGAACATAGAGCTTAAGGGAGAAGCCATTAATATAGAATAACACAGTGCAAAGCCAAATGGAAATTCAAAACTATCCCCTTTCTCCGATCCGAGGAAAATTCAATTATGCCTGTGTACTCCCTGGCAAATACTCATCTATCTTGTCCTTGGATATCTCCTGCGATTGAGGTCCTACCAGCTGGTTATGTGAGCTCTTCCAGATCTTAAAGAAGTCAAAAAGACTTGAAAAGAAGTCAGATTTTTCCCTAAATTCTGCTCCATGTTCTGAGAAGACATGACTACACTAGACAGGATGGTTCTGTAACCTACTGGAAGTTAGAGATGAGAACAGAACTGTGAAAGAGGATTAATTTTTCAGCTGTGGATTTTATTGTTCTGCATTTGGGGATCATTTGAAATGATCATCTATAAAGCCTTGGTTGAGGTCTTGATCACATTGAAGTCCTAATAACTTCAGATGCCCTAGTTCAGATGCGCAGTTTTCAATCTCCAGGGAGTTACTTTGGAATGAAGGGTCACAGGCAATAACCTAGAAAAAAATGGAAATACATGAGAGAGACAAAATGTAATTCTGAACTTTCATAACAGAATGAATGATGTTACATTGTTTCTCTCCAGGAAAGACACTCTCAACATAATGTGGCAACCCTTTAAGGCTTGACCAACAAACCACTTTCTCAAATTGTACAAGCAACACACATAAAAATTATCTTCTGCTGGTCTCAGTTTGGAGATACTCATTCTTGGAGCAACTTGCTCCTTCTGAAGTGAAATTGTTTCCAAATATTAGTAATTCATGTAAATTCTGAGGATGAAATTCAACTTGATTTAGTGGACTGCAGTAACTAAGTGTCTTCTGTAAAGCTTATGTCTCATGGTGCATGATGAACACTGACAGGCTAGCCATAAACCCACTCTAAAGTCACTGTTTACCTCTTGGGATTCTGCCTCTAAAGCCAGGAAGCTGCCAGGTGTATATGGCACATCACAGAAGACATCAAGACATTACTCTGCCCCTTTTTCTTGATGCCCAGTTCAATTTTGTACAAGAGCATCTTTAGTAAACCATAGTAACACTCTGTTCTTTCATTATTTATTCTTTCATTTTTTTCATAAGATGGGAACACTTTTGCTAGGATTCAGTATTGTTGGTGGTTTTATGTTTCAAACAGCTTTCTATATATATTTCTTGATGTCAGGCCAGTATAAAAGATGAAAATGGTTTAATTCTCTGTTGTGACAAATGAGGGAGAAAGAATTATCAGTGAATCTAGCAATGGGCAGTGTTATTAACAGTGATGCAGAGCAGTCTACATAGTGATACCCAATGACAACTTGTTTTTTTCAGTGAAGACGAAATTACTGACATAAAATCATGGTGTTGAAAGAATTTGAACTGCAAGCCAGCCATAGGCTGGTGTGTGGCCTTGTACCTCATCAGACCAGTATAGTCACCCCAACTCTGAGGAGTCTTGAGATTTCTGAACAGCATAGATCAACATTTTTTTCCTGTGTCTATGTCCATTGGGTTGTGGCTCCTGGCAGATACATTTATAATCTAATCAATTTTTTTTATATGCATAAATCTGTCCTGGAACATATTTGGTCACAAAGACCACACAGACAATGGTTGTTAGGAAGCAACTCTGCCTGGAAGAATGAAAACTAGTTAAGGGGATCTGTGTGGACAGCAAACTGCATTAGTGCCTGCCAGAACTTGCTCCAGCAACCAGAATACACACCCTAAAAACAGGAGAGCTTTTTCCAGGACAACAAGGCTTCATTTTACACAATGAAAAAATATGGACAAGAACTTTTTCAGCAATGTATCCAGGTGATCTTTCAAAACTAAGTTATGTAGAAATAATTAAGTGATGATTTTGCGTTCGGCCAGTAGTTTTATGTGAGGAAAACATCTTAAAATTCCTGGCTTGAAACTTATGTTTCAAGAAAGGCAATATTGCTTTATTTGATTTAATCAAATACCGTATAATAAGATGGCTGATGTTAGACTGAACCATAATTGTAAGCCTGTAGGCTCATATTGTGACTCTGTATACAAACATTAAGACAAACAAACAATGAATAGTTCTAAATGCCACCCAAGTATCTTAGTGTTATAAAGGATTTGACTGTAATGTATACTTTCTCTGTCTTAAGGTTTGTGGGATAATTATGAGTAACACGTTGTTTTGGAAACATATTGTATGGAAATGAACAAAAAACAAGAAACAGGATTCACATTGAATTTCAGAAAACCTTAAAAAATATTAAATTGATACCACAATAACTAGATGAACAACTAGAGTTAATATAGTTTCTACTATCTTGCTATCATCAATGCATGCAATGCTATCACTTTTTCCTGCTATGAAGTAATTTATAAAAACTTCTAATAAAGCTCCACCCACTCATTTTATTCCAAGACATTTTTTTTCCATTTACTACTAATGCTTACTCCCCTGTCTACTACCAATTTCTCCCCACATTACTATGCAATGAAATAATCTAGAATAAGGTTTTTTTTTTTTGGTTTGGCTGCGCAGTATGCTGATCTGAGTGAAGTGACTATTTAATTCGTAGCTTAATTCAGCACTCAGTTGGCTCTTATTTAAGTTCTTTGATGCCCTCTGGGAATATTCAGGCTATCTTGCAGCAATCAGCAGTGCAGGCTGTTAGTATGTATGGGGAGGTTAATCAGCCCTTTGGTTAATTGTATGCTCGCATCTGGGCAGATCCACATGCTCCAGTGCAACCCTCAGACTATGGTAAATAGGAAATTTCCAGGGAAAATCAGCACCATTTCAAAATTTCTGACTGGCTTAACGAGCCTTGGTCTTTTAACCACAATGGTTGTGCTTAAAAGAGATTGCAGCTGATGAATTCCATCCCATCATTTCCTGATGTGAAATCACATATTTTTGGAAGCTATCCTCGCACTTTGAAAAGAAAATCTCAGCACATATCAGCAAACTTTCTAAGCTTGTATAAATACACTCTAATATTGGAGGACTAAGAAGCCCCATTTATTTCACTTTGTTCCACTTGTTCCTAGCATCAGCAAAGAACAGGCAGCTTTTCAGATTAGAAGCTCTGAACAATAAGCTGAATAAGTGATTATCCTTATTTTAAGGACTGATAATGAAATTGCTCCAGATTTTTATGTGACAACATATGGCATTTCATGCACCTCCCCAAGGCGAGGTACTTCTGTTGGAAGATGAATTAAGTTGTTGATGCATTATCTTATTTCCTGTGGCAGAGATTTTGCTCCTGGCTCTGGAAGCAGACAAACTCTCATAGTCAGCTCTTAACTCCTTGTGCAATCTTGGCAGTGGCAACCAGGGTTGTTATTGCCAGTTTCTGTTATGCCGAGAATTTCTTGGGCATAAGCAAATGCTTTATGAGGGTTTAAGGAGCTGGCTGGGGCAAAAGAGAGGTCCAAAGAAAGACACATCCAAACTTCAGATGGAGCAAAGCTTCATCAGAGCTGAGTTGGTAGAAATAGGCTCCTTTTGCCCACACAATGGTGAATCTTGTCTACTTCAAAACAGACAGCACAGCATTTATGTTAGTGGTAATTATGTGGTGGCTCTTATATTTGCTGTTGCTTTTGCTTTTGCAAGAATGTCATCTTGCTTGCCAGGACTTGTTTGAAGTAGCAATGCACTCTTTTCCACTATTCCAAAGAATATTCCCTGTGTCTTTAGAATATTCAATTTCTAAAGCCTCTCTGTGTGTATTCAGGTGAAAGAGTCATATGTTTGCAAGTTGCTGCTCTCAAGATTAATCAGACTTTGCACAGAACTTGTGCCAATGTCAAAGAAAGAAGGCATTTCACATGATTTTTTTTTTCATTTCCTGACTGGATTAGGTATATTTTGTGCAAGCAACTCTAACCAAAATATTATCTATAAGACAGCTGAGCCAGAAGCTGTGTAGGTATCTTTTCAGAAGAGTTCCAGGTTTAAGAAAACCTTATTTATTTGTCTTCTCACCCACATAATTAATGGAATGCTTCCCTCTCATAATTCCATAAAGGTTTATTTAAAACTGTGACACCAAATGATTATCAAGTTGCTGGTTTTCTTATAATAGCATATTATTCAAGGGTTTTCTGACTTAGGCAAATTAAGAAATATCATTTTAGATATCATTTAGATACATTACACAATAACCAAATAAGTTGCTTCTAACTGCAACTTGTATTCTACTTGCGTGAAAAAAAACTCCAATTTCCATTTATTTTGGAAGAGATACCAAACGAAAAGTTTAATTCTCTTCAGTATCTTTAATGTCCTGTCTGGTATTATTCTTTTAAAGGTGAAGCAATTGTTTGGAGTTACACATCACTTTAGGCTGAGTATCATGTTTTGATATCCAGCCATTCAAGGGATTTTTCAAAACACAACAGCCCATGAAGACAGACAAGAGAAATACAGTCAACCAGAGAGGCAAGCATGGCAGAAGATACAAAGGTTCATTCAAGGTCACTACAAAGTTAGGGGCAGCAACAGGCCTGAAAGATCAAGAATCTTCTGTTCCCAAACTAAAGCATACCGTAATTTTCTTCTCTTTCTCTCTTCTTTTTCCCCTGTCCCAACCTCTCCTTCCTTTTCCATTAAAAAACAACTAGCAAGAAAGTCATGCACAGACACATCTTACATTATTTCTGTTTTCTTTCTTCTGATTTTGAGCTGATGTAGAGACTTCTGTCACCTGATTGGACTAGGAATGAAACAATTGCGGTTAATTGACTTTTGGAAGAATAAAATTTAGGCATTAGGAAGCATGAGATAGATACAAAATCAATAGCACATCATAGGACCAATCCCAAGAGCATTCCCTGTACAGTTTAGTGTGTTCTAGTCCCTCTAAATTCAAACATTCTTCACACATTATTTGGTCCCTGTTTCACAGGGAAAAGTAAAATTCAGTCTAGGGTTCAGACTATATCACTGAAAACAAGAGGTGTTACAGACCTAATTAACTAAGAAAACTAATGGAAAATTTAACCTATGACACCATTAAATTTCCCCCTTCTCAGTGTTTTTGTGATATGATTACTAGCATTAGAGTATCTCTGAAGGAACTACAAAACTGCAGTAGTTCCCTAATATGGAAAATAAAATCATACATCTGGTTTCTTTAATCATCTGTTTTGTTTATCTTTGATTAACTTAGGAACCACTGACTCATACTCCCTTTGTCATGGTTGCCTGCTAGCTTTATTTTTAGGTCATTACCAGGGATGAGATAGGATTACTGAAATGCTAGTTTCTTGACCTTGAAGTTTTCTTACGTGTTTTTCTTAATGTTGTGTTTTGAATAACTTGTCTGATGTTTTAATATGATGCCATCACACACAAAAAAAGGTCATTATTCCTTAAAATATGTATGGGACCTTGCAAGAGAACTTTCTCTTTTCCACTCTCCTTGCTCTAAGCAAGAGAAGGATTTCTATTGTCATAGAAACGGGTGAAAGGAGATTAGGAAGGAAAGTTCTGACAGCCTATGCATTATAACTTTTTTTTGGAGTTCGGTTGTGTTTAAGAAATAAGTTTGTATAGATGAAGATGGGCACGTTGTCCCTGGCACAAGAACAGTGCACATAGACTTATGAAGCATTTTGACAAGAAACCTTGTGACGGTCTTTGCTACTGCCTAAATCATTACCTGACATTAGTTTTAGCATTTCTACCTGTGACTGAAGTTTCCCCTTATTGAACTAAAAGTATTTGATTAACTGAATTAAAATCTGTGCCTGAATTTCATTGGTCCGTTTAGCAAATTGGTAGTCAAAACGTGAGCTAGAAATTTGCAAGGCATTTGGTAGATACTTTACTATGTCTTTATTCACATGTCATTGTAACTGAATTTTTGCACATTCTTCATAAAATGCACTAGCTTGCTTTTCTTCTTTTTTTTTATTTTAATGAATATCTCTTTGTAGTACACAAAGTACAAGCAAATGTTTGCTTTGTTTGCACGTGCTTGATTCAAGGAAATAACTGACCAAATATGTGTTATATGTGATGGAACACAAATCAGTGGAAGAACGTATCTGTAAAACATATGGCAGAACAACTCACTAATCTGGGAAAACAGATATGCCATGTACAACAATTTATTTTAACTATTATCATGAATCCTCAAATCTGGCTATTCCAGAACCACACTTTTTTTTTTTTTTTTTTTTTTTTTTTGTAATCCATGTATGCATAATTCTTAAAAACAAGCAGCTCATTTCAATGCTGGAAAAGAAAACAGAAAATCATGACAAGTGCATTGTGTTTTATTTTCTTGCACCATTAAATTAATTCACCTGAGGCTTTATCTTTTATTCTGTAAAAATATCTTTGCTGCTATTTTTTTTTTTAAGATTTACACAATTCCAGGGAAAGGTGTGGTATTTCAAAATACTGCTAAAGTATCATTCCCTGAAAAAATATATGATTGTGTGAGCCTCTGATCCAGCAGAGCAGTAAGCACGTTCTGAACTTTAGGTGGGGCAGCAGGGACACTAATGAAGCCCCTCTGAAAGGTAGAAATTTGCATTAGTTTGTTGCTGGCTCTAGCCCCAGAGGCGGATGCAATGCTCAGTGACCTAATGGAAGTCTGCATGGGTAGTTTGGATGAAGTCCTACTTAGTTACTTTCAATTCATTGTCTATGTAAAAATTTAAAGTTATAACCAGGAGGAAAGCAGATTTATTTTGTTTTTGAGCTCATTTTAGCCACGGGAGCTTAGCACATTTTGAGGAACAATCTACAATGTCTACTTTTGAGGCAGTACCTCAATTTGTGTTTATGCTACTGTGAGCTGGGTAAGGATTTAGGAAAGCTTAGGTTCAAGGAGCTTAAAGTAATCAGAGATGTGGATTTTATCTATATTATATATATATATATATACACACATCCACACAAATATATAGGAATACATACATATATGCATATTTATATATATATATATAATATGTGTCATATGGTGTTTAGTGTAAGCATGTGTTGCATGATTCCTAACCATATCTTTCCAATTTAAGATAGTTAAATCCCAGCCCTTTAAGAGTATTTCTTATCAAATAACATCAAAGTAAGGGAAGCCACATACATCTCATACTGGAAATAAGAAATAGGGGGGCTACTAATTTATTTTTAGTAGAGTGGATTTGGTTCTTCATTCCTCTTAAGTAGATAAGCATACTATTTACTGCATCACAGAATCTTTTTTGTAGCTGAGGTTTGAAATGACATAGAAGTTCTGGAAGCTTAGGAGTTTCTTCGGGTATAGACACTGACAACACAATGACAACGTTTGTTTGCTGTGTGACTGTATTCTGCAGACATAGGTGGATACAATTCAGTAACACTATTTGTGTGTTTAGTTTGCCTGCACAAAACTCTCTGTACACAATACATAATCTATGCCAAAGGCAGCTATATGCAAATCAGTGAAACTACATAGATAATGAACAGACACTTCCAAAAAATACTTTCATAAACTAGACGTAATGAAAACTACAAGATTTTTTCACCTGAACTATCCTTTCACCAGCCTGGATACCCTGTTCAAACAATCAGAAATTATTCTCTCAGTTTCTTCCAGAAGCTCTGTTTAATTTTTATATTCAAATTTAGACTGTCAACCTCCTGAAGTCAGCTTCTGACCCTGGCCATTATTTTTGAGAATTTTCGCAGTAACTCTATTCCTTTCTTACATTAAAATTCCTAACATTACTTTCTCAATTAAAAAAATAAAAAAAGGAAATACAGGAATATACTTTATTAGCTGGCAAAATGTTTAAGCAAGATAAGCTGGTGACTGGTAAGGTGGTTTAGCTTTGCATCAGTGATCTGAATTCAGCTGCAGGACACTCCAAGCGCTGCTGAGCCATCAGCTCTCTGACATCTGATACTTTAAGGCAAACGAGTTACTTCAGAAAAGTACAGAACTGAACATTTTTGAGTTAATTAGAGGACTGAGCCACAAAACTCTGACGTAAATAATCAAAATACACAGGAACAGAACCCTTGCATACCTATTAATTTGTGGTGACTTGGTTTAGACATGCAGAGCACCCTGAGTCAATTACATGTTGATGTGAGAAGATTACTGATTTTTCAAAGAGTTGTTGTTTCATACTTTCTTTTATGTCAGGTATTGCTACCATTTAAGCTCATATGGAACCATGGAGCCTTCTTCCCTGTCAGGACAAACCATAGAAAAGGATCAAGAGCACATTATGCAACAGAATTCACGGTGATTTACTAAACAACGAAGGAATGCTGAGACTTCAGGGTCTTGCAGCCATTGCAGGGTTTTGGAGAAAGTTCACACTTGTGGCTAGAAACATCAGTCCAGTATAATTATCTCTTCCAGTGTATCTGCCTAGTAAATGCTGTACCTTTACACATGGTTGACATAGGCTTTATTTTCCATTTTGTTTTGCATTTCTCTTTCCACAGTAACTGCCAAAGATCACCCAGTCCTTATTTGCAAAGCATCCAAAGGTTGAGTTTCCCTGAAAATTGTGCAACTTACACATGGAGTTTCATTCCCACTAAATTGTAATTAGATTTTGACATTGCCTAACATTTCTGAATGTTCAATACAGCTTACTTTTAATGAGACACAGCCAGGAGACAGTTAGATTAAGTTAATTTCTATTTGGATGTGGACAAAAATTCTTTTGGCATTTACGTATTGTCTCGTTGTTTCCATCACCATCACGTTTTCGGGAGGAAGGAGGGACTCATGCCCAGTGTGAATGGGGAGGCTGGCCTACCGCCACACATACATGAAGCTATCTCAGCAGCAAGGCACTTAATGTCCTTTGGCACATGAACTGCAAGGCAAGGCAAGGCTCATAGCCCCAGAGACAGCAGAGCCCTGAAAGGTTCCTCTTCTCCCCGTGCCCCATGTAGCCCTTTCTGCAACTCCAGCTTTTGATGAAGTGGCCCTATTTGCATTTCTATGGATGTCAGTCCCATGGTAGCCAAGCAGGATATGAAGGGATATGAACTAGGATCTTTTCAGGTCCACAACCACAATAAATCTGCACTGGCACACAACACAAAGATATATGCACCCAGAAATGATATAATTTTGCATATGTCTCACTAATCACAGCTAATCAATACATATGAGCATAATTTATCACAACTTATCATGATCATGGAATCAGAAAGCAGTTGAACAACTTTCTGGAGATCATCTAGTTCAATCCTGCTGCTCAGAGCAGGGTTCACTAGAGCAGGTTGGACACTGTTTGGGCAGGGATACTCATCATAATCAGATTATGCTTTGAAAAATCACCGGGTTTCTAGGATCATGGGGTATGCCATTCTCACAAAGGAAACAGATTTAAATGGGACCCACACCTGGGGGTTGGACTAGATGATCTCTAGAGGTCCCTTCCAACCCTAAGCATTCTATGATTCTATGATTCTATGAATAAGTTTGTTTTGAGGAATCTTGACTGTAAGTTCTAATGAGTCCTTAAAAAAGAAACCTTTTTCTGTAACTTCTCTACATCAAATAATGTCTGCAACAGCATCAAGAGATGGTGAAAGATAATGCTGGCCCTCAGGTTGTGTACCAGTCCTCGATTCACAAAAACCTTTAAAATTTTGTCTTAAGAAAGACTGTTTCTATGCTTAGACATAAGCCTCAGTGTACCACCCTGACTGAGTGTCCATGCTGCCATTAAGTACCATTGTTTTTTCTCAAAATTCCAGGGAGTGATGAAAGTGTGCTGTCACTTATGCCTGAATATCACACTGCTGTGAATCTTGTAGACAAATACTTGAATCATCAATATATTCTGATTTCACCTCACTCCATCTCTTTACTGGCTTGGCAAGAGCACTTGTAGATTGAAGAGTCTGATATGTCAGACTACATCTGACATGGATCATTGCTTGTCATCTTGGATGGCAAACTCATGCATCACAGAAGAGTCATATCCTTAATCACTTCTTTTTTTTTTTCCACAGTACCCATCTTCTGCGCCCCATTATAGCCTTTGCACCACAGTGTCATAGGGCAGTGAGATGGATTGAGAACTGGCTGGACGACAGAGTTCAGAGGGTCGTGATAAACAGGGCTGAGTCTAGTTGGAGGCCTGTGGCCAGTGGTGCCCCCCAGGGATCAGTACTGGGCCCAGTGCTGTTCAACTTGTTCATCAATGACTTGGACGAGGGCACAGAGTGCACCCTCAGCAAGTTTGTGGATGATACCAAACTGGGTGGACCAGCCAACAATCCAGAGGGCTGTGCTGCCATTCAGTGGGATCTAGACAGGTGGGAGAGTTGGGCAGAGAGAAACCTCATGAGATTCAACAAAGACAAGTGCACCTGGGGAGGGATAACCCCAGACACCAGTACAGATTAGAGGTTGACCTGCTGGAAAGCAGCTCTGTGGAGAGGGATTTGGGAATTCTAGTTGAAAACAAGTTAACCATGAGGCGGAAATGTGCCCTCGTGGCCAAGAAGGCCAATGGGATCCTGACCTGCATCAGGAGGAATGTTGCCATCAGGTCAAGGGAGGGGATCCTGCCCCTCTACTCAGCTCTGGTGCGGCCACACCTGGAGTATTGTGTGCAGTTCTGGGCTCCCCAGTACAAGAGGGACGTGGAGCTTCTGGAGAGGGTCCAGCGTAGGGCCACGAAGATGATTAAGGGACTGGAACATTTGTCCTATGAGGAAAGACTAAGCAAGCTGGGCCTGTTTAGTCTGGAGAAGAGAAGACTGAGAGGAGATTTGATCAACATGTTCAAGTACCTGAGGGGTGAATGTGGGGAGGATGAGGCCAAACTCTTCTCTGTGGTAGCCAGTGATAGAACAAGGGGTAATGGGTGCAAGCTGAAACACAGGAAGTTCCATCTGCATCTGAGGAAGAACTTCTTTCCTGTGGTGGTGACAGAGCGCTGGAACAGGCTGCCCAGAGAGGTTGTGGAGTCTCCTTCTCTGCAGATCTTCAAAACCCGACTGGATGCCACCCTGTGCCACGTGCTCTAGGTGTCCCTGCTGGAGCAGGGGGGTTGGACTAGATGATCTCTACAGGCCCCTTCCAACCTCAACCATTCTGTGATTCTGCGGCTGCATTGATTTCTTTCATTTGACTGTAGTATTTGCCACCTATTTCAATTCCAAATAAGGGTTGACATCCCAACAGCAAACTCATGCACCTCCAATATTCTCAAAGCTATAAAAGTTCCCCTCAACAGTAGGCTCACTTCATCCAAATACACTGCAAATATATTTCAAGCTTGAAGTTCCATGCGTGTTCTTCACTCTATAGACCTGATCATTACTGTCTAAATGTTGAACAAGATGCAATGATGAGCCACCTTAAGCCTACTATACAATATGTCATGCATGAGGAACAGAGATGGTAAAAATTGCCAGCAATAGCAAATATGTACATTTTCAGGACCACTCTTGCCTGAACTAGTATTAACTTGGTAAAAAGTATAAATGGTTTCACTAAAAGTCAGAAATTATAGGATGTTTTTGCCTTTTATTTTTGTGTGAATAGGAATCTTCACCAACTCCTGGGCATGTCCACAAAGGTTTCTCCCTTGCAGGCACCTAGGACAATAGCAGTGTCATTTGAAAGTCATTGCCTATATCCTGAAACCATTTTGAGTGAATTGTCAACCCGTCTGGAATTCTGGATATGGCTACATTTATCATGTATTCATATAAGGATTATGAGGAGGTTATGGACTTGTCTGATAGAGACAGTGTGCCACTGAGCAGTAAAAGACTGCTGCAGTAAAGGAAATGAGTCAAAAATAGCAGTTCAATATTTTCAATTTTTTTCTTCTGCTACATACCAAAAGGGCAATTGAAAAGAACTTCCAAGAAACTAGCTTATATGTACTCTTGGTCAGGGTCACAGTAAAATCAAAATCTGCCTTAATTCTGGATCTTGAGTAAAAATTGGCTCAAAATAGATAGACACTAATGATTTTCCTCTCCCATTTCATATTTTTCATGTTATAAGACATAGACATATGCATAGTAATTAAACTGCTTCAACAGATTAATGAATGATATTATTATTTGTTGCCGTTATTTAGTATATGCTGTGCCTATTAGTTTTATCTTCTTAGCCTGTTTTCATGAGGCAACTTGACTTTTTTTTTTTTTTTGAAAATCACCTTATAAACAGAATATTTAACAGACAACACACATTAAAAAGTAAACTAGTGACATCCTTGGCAGAGATAACATGCATCTTTCATCTAACAATTCCCGGTTGGCTTTCATATGTGACATGTAGACAGCAAATTTTATTGAAGCTTTATAAATAAAAGTTTGTATTATTTTGTATGGAATTCTATTTATCAATTTGGGTAACTCCCAAATTCATGTTTGTGAAAATTTATCAAGTATGATAAGTATGATCTTTTGCCAAGATTTCAGGTAGAAGTATTTCACAAATGCCTGTTTTATATTTTGTTGTATTCTAAAATGACAATATGCTATATTCTGCTGTTATTCTGCATTTGGAATTTCCATTGACATCAATAGAACAGTAAAATTAGAAAGAGTAGTCTAGGGTCCAGGTAAGTAATTAAACTTCTTTTCAGTGGAAGGAACATCAAGCTGACTTTATTTATTCTGTCCTCATTCCCTCCATTCTGCCCCTGTCCACACATCTATATACACTGCATAATCTACTAGTATGAAAATACGATAAGTCTGAGCAGTGGAAAAAGCAGATAATCCTCAAAAAATGAATTCTCAAGTGAGAATCTGATAGAAATCTCTGGATATCTTCTATTTAGAAATTAGGATATATTGTGTACTCAGAATATTGTTTCTCGGAGTCTTTGAATATGCCTAAACAAAAAAGCATGTCAGACATTTCAAGTAAAATGTATAAGGTGTGAGGTGAAGTTTCAAATGGATTTAGGTACAATGATTTTTCTTGGTATACTTCATATTTGGAATTAGCAGTCTATTCCTAACTCATGAACTATCTGGAGAAAAAAAAGTAATTCTTTAGTCCTATTCCTTTTCACCCTCAACATTTTAATGATTTTAGTATAAAACTTCTTAGAAAACTAATCCTTAAAAAAATCCTGACATTAGCTTATAAATTTTGTTTTGTTTTGTTTTTTTCTACTTTTACTGACAGAAGGGGTTTGTTTGATCCTCAGACAGAGCAGTCTCATTTCTTTCTATTTTATCACTATTGGCCCTGGAAAAAAATAGAAATTCAGTGTAAAGGCATTGGGATTTACAATGGCAAAACAATTTATCCTCCAAGTTTGTTGAGAAATTTGAATTTATCACTATATGACAGAGAATGACAGGAGGTGATGCCATGGGCCCCCAGAAAAATAAAATATTTGTGGTTTTAGCCCCTGTCATTCTTTGATTGTTTGGTGTCTTTTAACTCCATTCCTCATTGTTTCCCCAACTCTAATTTATCTACTGTTCTTTTTGCTTTTGTATTATTGCCTTTTTACTTGATTTTTGAGCACAGCTTCTGTCTTATGGTTCTTTCTCTTTAACCCACACACATGCAACCTACACTGCTATTTCATTTTGTCTCTTCTCCACCATGCTCCCTTTCTGCTCTTTTCTCCTTTTCTTCTATGTGTTCCTTTATCTAGACACGTTTCTGCTGCCCTACAGAAGTTTATGACATTTCATTTTTAGTGTGTGTTGAACATCTCTCAGAGAAATGTTTTGTTAAAGCCTTATTGGAATTACATTAGCAAATGTGTTCATAGCAGGTCTTTGCTGCCAATCCCAAAGCTAGCTTCTGGAGTCACTGGATCCTGTGTCTGTTTCTGTCAGAACAGACAAATATAAGCTTGACTATTCATTAAACAGAAGCTATCTAAGGAAAAATATGGATGTAGCTTTTGTAAGACAATTCTACATTCCTTTATGCCTGCAATGAATTACTGCAAAATCATGATATTCTTTGTAGTCAAACAACCTAGCATCATTTATACTTAGGAATACAAACAAAAGAATCTCAATAGCAATGATCTCATGCTGTCATCTGGGATTTAGTAGAGTGAGAACATTTCCAAATATCTCTGTTATTTTAGATGCTGAAGGGTTTAAAGTAAGAGTTCTGTCTTTCTTTATGTTTGGAAAATTCCTGCATAGTTTATGCATCACGTTATAAATAAAGAACAATGAAGAAAGGGAAAAATAGACTGGCCATTGCCTCCTTAATTTGGTTCTGAGTGACAAATAGCTTTTATAGGAAATAGAGAAAGGCCTCTGCTCACGTCAGAGGAATGATCTTCAAAGGAAGAGCATAATGTCAGTAAAAACAGAAAACAGTGTGTACCTGTTAGCTTTTTACCATAATGTGAAGTTGCAGTAACAGACTGTCTCATTTTGTTTTTCCAGCTACACATTTATCTTCATTCATCAGTGAATATCATCCTTGAATAGGTCTGTACTTTTTTGCGCTCTTGTTTATACTTAAATATGCAGAAGGCCAATATAAGACATAGCTATATAATAATATGATACTGCAGAACAAAGCTACCAACAAATTATCACCGACCTCCTGGATGCTATGCAGATGCCCTGCTCTGCTTGAGAAAGAGTGGTCTAGGTAGTCTACACAATCTGCTAAATATCTGACTAGAAAGAACTTAATAAAGCCATTTTTCCTTTCTTCTATTCTCATTTTATGTGTGTTACTGAAACTCTTCCAACAAAATCTCTCAAAAATACCATGGGATAACTAGGAAAGTTCCTAGCAATTCCTTGTGAGTAATGTCTCCTTTTTCCCCATTGCTGTAGCTACGATTTTTATTATTTGAATGTGTGTGAATCAGGGATTCCCTTGATTACTGCACAAACTATTGGATTTTTTTTAATCGATGAGACTTGTATAATGACTTTAATTTATACCAATGCATAGACTTCAGGGTAGCAGTCTGCAAAGCTTTTGCAGCTGGTTTGTTTTCACTGGCAATATGATTCATATACTGACATGTGTGAAAGTCAAATTTACAGATGAAGTAACCCATGTGAAATGGTAATAAAGAAGAGCTTTATCAAAGAGATGATTCACACACACACACACACAAAAAAAAAAAAAAAAAAAAAAAAAAGTTGTTAACCATGTCTGGAGCATCTTATTGACACACTGACTCGAGAATTATATGTGGAAAAAAATAATTTGGGTGAACGAAACAGACTTTTATGAGCTGCAAGACTTCAGCCAAATGCTGGTGATAGAAGTGCATGCAAACCCAGTGTATTATAGGGCCACAAATTCATGGCAAAACTCCTTTGAACTCCTTTGAATCAGAGAAATCTGGCTACTTCACACTGAATTTTGTAATACATTTTAAAAGTTATTTCTTAAATGGATGCAAAACATCATTTAAAGGTCTGAAGCTGAAATATACCTACATATCTGCCTTTTTAACCACTGTAATCCTTGAAATTCCATTATCACAGAACACCTGGGTTGGCACACATCTCTGGAAATCATCTGGATGATCTCTGGAGATCATTCTCCTGTTCAAGCAGAGTCACCTATGGCAGGTTGCTCAGGACACTTTCAAAAGGGATTTTGAATATCTCTCCATGGGTGGGGACTCCACAACCTCTCTGGCAACTTGTTCCAGTATTTTACAACCCATAACTTTAGTAAAAAAGCTATTAATAGTATTCAAATTGAACTTCGTTTATTTCAGTTTGCTCCTGTTGGCTTTTGTCCTGTCAGCTAGAACCTCTGAGAATAACCTGGTTCCATCTTTGCACTCTTCCCTCAGGTATCTATATACAAAGATACAATCCTGCCCTGATCCTTCCCCATCCTAAACAGTTCCAGCTCTCTCAGACTCTCCTTACATGAGAAATGCTCCAGTCCCTTTAGCATCTTCACGGCCCTTCACTAGACTTGCTCCATGTCTCTCTGGTACTGGGGAATCCAGATCTGGAAACAGCTCTGCAGATGCTGTCTCACTTGGAGAACAGCTTAGTCTAGAGAATGATGGACAAATCCTCAGGGCATATCCTGCTTTCCTCCTCAGATATGTTCTTCTACAATATCAATAAAAGTTACTTTTGAAAATGGGCTTTAATTTCCAACTACAGTTCTCTGCTTTCCTAACTCAGATGACCTCAGGCACAAGCAAATTAAGAAGGTGCTATATGTCTCATGACAGCTTCCTTCAGTTACTCCTCTCCTCAGCACATTCTTTAGTTATTTTTATTGCATTTCTCTCAAGCCAAAGTGGTATAGTAGGTCAGTTGTGGTACACAGGAGGAATGGCTTCAACTGGATCACGTACAGGAAGAATGAAAAAAGAAAACATTAAAAAGGTGATTTAGAGAGTTCCCTAGAACATGTTCCACTTAGTTATTCAAAGAAATTCTACCTAAATAAACATGTAGAAAGTCACTTCTTTTTTTCCAAAGGTTATATTTAGAAGGCAGAATTTTGAAAGTTCTTTGTAACAAAACTTTTTTTCTCATTGCTCTACCTGAAGTGGATCTAGGAACAGACCCATATTATCCATAGCCTTTTGCTTTTAGGATTCCAAGTCATATATATGGCAAACTGCTTCATTAAGTTCACAGGATTACTTACCTGTGCTCTAGAGAGACCAGTCAAGCCTACAGTCATTTCATCTAATTTCATATTTGCCAGATGGTATATTTAAACAACATTTACACAAGGAATTCTGCAACTTGTTTCATTTTCATATTAACATTCAGGCCAACTTCTCAAGAAGAAGGAATAAAAACGCAGTAGACAAAAAGCACTGAAGTACGCCATAGCTCAACAAACAGGAACGGACTTAAATGTGCAGGGAAATACTCTCATGAATTAAAGCCTTAGAATATTCCTCCAGTTTTATCAGGTAGTTCTACTGGGAGAGAATGAAAAGAATTTTTAAGTGAACTCATAAAATATTTTCCATCACTAAATTTAGCCACTGTGTCTTTTAACGGCCTCTCTTTAAAAGAAGGACACACCTTTGCCTCTGATCTTTCAATCTGCTCTGAGTTATCAGTCTGGTCTACCAGATAGGTTCTCTCATTGAAGTCATCATTTGATGGCTTTCTGCTGTGCAGTAAGCAACAGGACTGCGAGTCTCTTGTATGAATCTATTTTCTCATCTTTTCCAGAATGAACTGGTAGCAAGCTGAGTTTTCTGGTAGGGTTTAGGCCTTACGAAAGATGCTATGTGCTTTTGTTGGAGAAGGCAAAGAGAAAGAAGAATTTCAGTAGCTTGGGGCTGAGGCACAGAGATTAGTGATCTTTTTTTTTTTCCTGTTGGAAGTCATAGTCTCAGTCCGATCCACAAAAAAAATCTGAGAATTCACCTTTACCCCTCATAATGCACTTCAGAGAGCAAAAGAGCAGATCCCACTCCAAATCTTTATGCCAAATTTAAAGGCAATTATTTCATATTAGAAAAAGACTTTGAGCTTGAGACAAAATTCTATGTGAAATTATTGTCGGGAGGCCTAATTCACCCATGGTAGTTAGCATGCCTGCAGAGACGTGCTCCAGCACTCTTGACTAGCTGAAGTTTCCAAACTGTTGTAGGTATCATGCCAGGGTTTATCACATTGCTTTACTCTAGCCAAGCAGTGATGAAAGCATGAATAAGGGAGGCCAGGTCATCCCCATCAGAATGGGACAAGGTATCTGAGCCAGCTGGAGATGGTAGGAAACATTACTCATGAGGGCTGCTATGTAAGAGCTTCACAAATGATCCAGGAGTATGAAGCAGTTGGTCAGACTAGCTAGAAGCAGTTGATCAGACTAGCTAGACTAGGTGGCCAGTCAGTTCAGCTGACCAATAGGAAGAGTTTCATTGCCTCCTTCTGAGTTCCCCATACATCCATGGGCCCAACCCTCCTAAGTACAGGGAACGTTCACAGAAGAGCTTAAAATAACTTTCTTCATGGCAGAGACCATTGGCATGGAAAAATCAAATTCATTTGTTTCCAAAAGTCCATTTCTACTTCTATTTAGACAAATTTCTTACAATTTTCACTCACATTTTGAGGCATCGGTTCCTAAAGAAAACTAATGTGTCTATTTATTTCAGTAGTCATATAAACAATATCCTTCATTTACAGAAAATCAAGGATTTCTTCTATTCCTCTCAGATATTTTTATTTGTTAACTTGCTTGTTTCTTATGGTGAAGCTGAGGTA
Source organism: Tinamus guttatus (assembly GCF_059628265.1). Taxonomy (NCBI): domain Eukaryota; kingdom Metazoa; phylum Chordata; class Aves; order Tinamiformes; family Tinamidae; genus Tinamus; species Tinamus guttatus. Next base: position 1,545,180 of record NW_028289340.1, read on the forward strand.
CTTAAGTCTGACTGCCTAATGAGGAAACATAAGTGGCTATTGTCAAGCAAGTATAAGCTACCATGTATTTGAGAAAATACTCATAATACACCCAGTTTTCAAAGTTTTTATTTCAAAACCAAGTAATTAGAAACCATAACAAATTAAAAGGTAACTTAAATGTCTTTGCTCTTCAGAGAGGTTTCAATTGTAAAATAATGCATTGTTGACTTCGGGATAGCCCTGCTGTCAGCAGGAGCTAGAATCAGGTGACTCAGAACAACCCCTTATTGCTTGCTTTATCTCAAAGGAATTCTCCTTGCTGCTTGTGGCTGGTGCCTCTTGATTTTTCACTTCTGAGGAGAGTCTGGCTGGTCTTCCTCACAACCTCTTTTCTGTAGTACGGGATTTCAAGCTCACTGGCCTTCTTCCATCCCAAGGATGCCAGCTGCCTCTCCTTGCACACTAGACCCTAACCATTGCCCTCTCAGGTCTCTCCAAGTTTGATTGACAATAACTCTCTTATGCCAGGGACTCCCTATGCCTGCAAATTTTAGGCTTTTAAGTATCTTTAGCACATTTCTTCAGTCCTTGAAAGTTCTATTATAGTTTCTTGGCTTGTGATATTTTGCACTACGTTTCCATCACTGCAGGACTGCAGGCAGAGAGAAAAGCTTAAAAACATAGAAATGTTTTTATTTCCAAAGGAAAATTTTCAGTAGGACTTTTTAAAAAGTATAATTTGCAAATTAACCTGCCAGTATACAAAAAAAATGCATGTCTCTGCAGCGGTTACAGCTTGTTTTACTTTGGCTATTCCTTTGATACGCCCAATGTTAATAATGAGCCTGATGAAATGCTAGAAAAAAACAAGATGCACAGTCCACATAGCTGTTTTTGGAGATCAATAGAATTTATTACAGGCCACTATGGGGCTTTTTAAAGAAGCGTGACTCTTGAATCAGTAAAACTGAAATGCTCTCACCATGCGGAGAAAGCAAAAGGTTAAAGTTCCAACCAAACCTGGATTTCCCATGGTCTATCACAGTTAAGATAAAATTTCTGTGACATTTCTCTTTGCCACTGTTTTTTTCTAACCATTTTCTAACCACTTGTAATAACAAAAGGACCAGGAACTCATCAATGCATTCAGGGTCCAGATAAATCTGATTTCAACAGAACTAAGACAAAGAATCTGAGCCAACTGGAAAAGCAAGTTAAGAAAATATTTTTCATGGCAACTTGAGGTGATCTAATGTTCCCATTGTTGTATCCTGGAGTTATTGGACCTGCTTCTAGGCATGCCTCGTCCTTAAGAACATCTCTAAAATATTGATTGGAGAGACAAGTATCCTATATCACAGAATCACACAGTGGAGATTAATGGAAGGAATAAACATTCTGTATTAAAATCACCATAATGAAGAAATGTTATGATGTCATACACAATGCTTATCAAGGGTAGATTCTTTTTTTAGGTAGATTTAGGTAGATTCTAACTGGATGTTTTTCAATAAGTTCATTTTCATATGAAACAGCCCTGATATACTAAGAGAGTATCCCTTGAGGATTGCTATTTTTAAATTCATCTCGGAAAGGCTGCTAGGAATTCCAAAAGAGGAAGGGAAGACCCATGACATCATTCATTTTAGGAATGTCTGAAACAAATTCTTTTCAATTTTCTTCATACTTTTTTTTTTTCTGTACAGGCATTGGAAATGGAAGAAAGAGAGAGTCTAACACTGCCTAAATGTCAGTCCCAAAAATATCTATTGATAAAAGTTACAGTGCAGGTGATTCATGTGTATCCAATGCATGCATATGTGTTGAATATGTATGCATTGGATATACATGATCAGCAATCATTCATCTATTAGTGAGATTTTTAATATCTGCATAGAATGAGTCTTCATAAAACAGATGGAAATTTTACTGCAAGGTATGTTAGATTGTGATTCTTTTGCTCTGCCAGAGAATATGTGTGTGATTATGAAAATTCTTTTCCACTAATCCCATCCACATCAAGGCCTGGTCTGTGTCTTTGACGTATTTCAAAATTGTGTCTAGATGGAATTTGAAACACTTGTACATCTTGTTCAGGAAATGACACAAAAGGAATGAACGAAATGTATGAAGGATGAAAGGATAAGAACTTCATCTCATGCAACAGTAAGTTTTGAAATATAAGATAGTCTTCATTCTTCAAAGAAAAAAAAATGTGTGCATATATATATAGAGATATATATGTTAATCATTGTTCTATGCTAACATGCATGTCAACTGCAGACTTCAGTAGTACAAAGCTGTTAAAAGTTCTGCTTCTTTACATCTGCAAGGAACACTGTGAAGAAAAAAGGAATACCAACAAGAGAATACCAATGCCGAGCAGCATTATTTCAACTGCATCACACATTCTCTGGCAGGTTCCCTATGAGATCCGAAGAGATGGTTTGTGAAATTTCTCAGTATTCAGGAATGCCTCCAAAAATCCATACATGTGCTGGCACAAAACACAGGGAAAAAAAATAGCTTTGAAGATGAGTTTATAATGGTATAGTCAGACCAGTCATAGACCTACAGCAATCTCTCATCATTTCTAGTTACCGCCACTGACATTGTGTTTACAAAATCTCCATTATTTCTTCTGTTCAAATTCTCTAGTCAGATTTCTTATTCACTGACTTCTGTTTTCATACTTGCAGACTTGGCTTAAAACATTCACAGCTGAGAAAATAACGTTTCAGTTTCCAAGGAAAGATTTTTAAATAATTTCTTTTGATCACCCTAAAATACAGAGTTCCATATTTTTGATTAATGAAGATAGGTTTTTATTCAAACAAAAAAAAAAATCACTGATCGTTTGAATATTTTAGCACTTCCGAAAGGTAGGATAAACATACCCCCAGAGGCAGCTTAGCAAGACAGAGAATTTACTATACTCAATATCAATAAAGTTTAATTTGGGTTGTGTCTGTGGAGTCCTGCTAATTCATATGAATAATTATATATTCAGTCCAAAATCTAATTTGGAATTCTCTAGCATTTTTGAATTTCAGTTATCGCAAACAGCATATATAGTAGGGAAAAAAATTCTGTTCTATCTCAACTCATTGGCTCTGCCTTCTATTTTTAAAAGAAAGAAATGCAGGAACTAAATTTCTCTTACTATAGATACCTCTCTGCTTTTGTACCAAGACATGTCTTCAGGATTAAAATAGTAAATATCATGAGGTTTTCAAAACTCAAATTATTTCCTGCAGAATTCTCCTTTTCCTTTTCAAAGCAAGACCATATGATTTGGCACAGCTATAGCAGAAGTCATGATTTTGAATGCAAAATGTGAAAGCAACTTTTTCCTGAGTTTAACTGCTGAAGAAAATTTCATTACCAGTAAATGAGCAGAATTTTTTTATGATGTCAATAATTATGGAAATATGGGCAAAGCCAGGGATATTGAAATATATCACCTGACTGAATTGTTGCATATGTTAATATCCACATAGCTCTATTGACACTTCCATATGCAAAAGCGTACTAAAACCTGTTATCCTGTGTTACAAGGAAAATTAAAAATAAAAAATAAAACAAATTACATGACAATAGATAAGAAATCAACAGTATATAGGTTTTTTTGTTTATTTGTTCTATTTCTAGTTCTGGAAAACTGTTTGCATGTTCTGAATTATGTTATTGATACTGATACCAGAAACCTATGTGCCAGCCTCCACACACTGTATTGACCACGGAGCTTGATGATCTGTGTTGACTTTTATCTCTACTACAAATTTACAAGTGATCTGTTATATCTGGTATGAAACTCAGGCTAGAGGGTTTCAGCAGTCATTCACTTTACAGGAGCCTCCCTAGATAAAGAAGTGACTTCTGTAGATTAAATAGCAAAAATTCACTCTTTGAGAAGACTGGTAAGTAAAAACTGGCTCTTGAGATGGAAAATTTAGGTTACCTGGCAAAGCCAATCCAATGCTTTCCTGACAAATGGAGACTGTAGAAGAAATTGTTTCTTACCAGTTCCTAAGAGATATATAGGGTAAGCTAGTCAGACAGACTGAAGCTGGGCAAGGAGAAGGCAGGCACAAGCTGCTGAGAGCTGTCTGAGGACTTTCCTCTGAGAATACATGTCCGCTGAGGACATGCTGTGTGTTGGCAGCAGCAGCATGTTTTCCAAGAGAAAGTCATACTAATTGTCTTCTTTCCAGAAGACAAACAGAAAATATTTCATGGCAGTTTGTAGGATACGTGTGGCAAATATTTTTAGTCACTCCTAATGGGATCCTTTTCTAACTGATGACGCTTATTTAAGTGTTCATCAGGTTTTCTTTCATCAGTCAATTCATCTGTTACTTTCTCAAGCACCTAAGTGTGATTTTTTTTTTTTTGAAGTGGATGAGCTTTATTAAGTGTTTTGTTTTGTTTTAATGACAGATGTTCCTGATACTCAGGCAACACTCTCCATTTTTGGACTAAATACTCAAAACAGTTAAAACTCACAAACTTTCTATCTTTGAAGTTTTCAGAGTTTTTACATATACAGAGCTATCATTAATGTGTCACTTTAGTAGAGGCTTTTCTCGATCACTGAAGGTTTGAGTTTACTCACTGGAAGCATGTCTTTTTTACTGACTGCAGAAAGACTCTAGAGTAAATATACTGCTACCTTTGGCACTGAGCGTACTAGGTAGTCCAGTGTATACACTCTCGTAATTCTCTTCTTTTTCTTTCTCTTTACCATCTGCTTCTTCCAGTATCTGCCTGTTGTTATAATTTCCTCTTACTGAAAGCTGTATCATTTTTAGTTTTATTTATCTTAGGTTAACATCACTACAAAGGAAACAAACGAAATAAAAATTCAATACTCAGCAAGATGAAATTTTAAAAATACAGTAGAAAAATACTAAAATATTATTTCCATAGTTACACACTCTATACCAAAACAAACCTGAACTCTCAGTATTTATATGTCTGCCTCTCCTTCCCTCATTCTTTTCTGGGTCTCATATATTCCTTTTGATCCTCACTCGTAGGGTATGTTCACACTCCTCTATAAAGACAGAAAAATAAACAAGCAAAAATCTTTCTTAACATACCTTGGCTAAAACAGAAGCTAAATCAACATTACAAAGATTTTGCTACTTAAGTTAACAGGTTGAGTTCAGTTCCTACATGAACTTCTATTACCAATATAATTTAAAATCTAGATTACCTGTTTCTGCTGTTATTTCAAACCTATCTAGCTCCATTAGTCTTTGCTAGAATAAAAACAGTTCCAAAAAAAGGAGTCTGAGTGTTGATATGCTTTGAGTATGCAACCCTTACACGGAAATAGTAGTACTATTGTAGTCATATGGATAGAGAAGCCTCCACACTCTTCTGAAATATGGATACTCACAGCCATTCTATTTCCTTAAGAAATTTACAGAAAAAAAAATAGTATGGTGTGCAAGACCATATTTAGAAGCCCTGTCATCCAACCCTGACTCAGATACTACCACTGCTTCTGTGTCCAAGTTCAAAAGAACAGCAGGCAAATAACTGCTCATCCAGAGCTGCCATACACTGACTTTCTACACAGTGTCAGTGAAAAGAAAGAAATTATATTCCCTCATCCTTATATACTGAAAGAGTTGTAATCTATATCCATGCTCCCAGATTGTTTGCAATCTTTAAAAAACAAATAAAGTGTCAGTGCATAGTCCATATATTTTAACTTAAAAACTTACAGTTTGCATACAGAACCACCCTGTGCCATGTCCTCCGGGTCCTTAAAATGCAATGCCTCTGGCCAGAAATGTATCAGGACAAAAAAAAAAAAATGCATTCTGGAAAACAACTCTATTCCAAGGTCCTTAACATGAAAAAGAAAGCTGTATCCAGCCTGAAGCACAGGTGTTAAGGGAGTCAACTGAGCCAATAATAAACACAGTAATGAAAGAGCCAGTGCACAGGAATGCAGAGACTCTTTGTAGTTCAGTGAAGTGTTGCAAAGAAGCATTACACAGGGAGTTGTTAGAAAAATAACGTCCTGGATGTCATTCAGAAAAAATGCAAATTATTAAAACGCCTTAAAATTGTTAGTTTGCTATCATTGCATAAGTCTAAATATTTTCCTTATATAATCAGGGTTATTTGTTTGGAGCATTCTTGTTCTTGGAAGGAATACCTTAATTAAAATTTTATGTTCAGGTTTGGGGTAGTGTTGTTTTTCCTCTTTTTTGAAAGACAGCTATTGCATTTTTTTTCCCATGATTTTTCTATTATTTACTATGACAAACATAAGACAAATCATAGGAAAATTAGATTGCAAATTGTGTTTTGATAGTTTATGTTATGTTTAAATAGATTATTAATGCAAAAAAAAAGGGGGGGGGTTTCCAAAAAAAAAAAAAAAAAGTAAGTAAGTCTTTAAGTGGTTTAAACCATTACTTCCAAAGCTTTTGGCCAGCAGAAAAGGAAGGGGCAGATGTGAGGAAATGTTATTCTGAATTGCTTTCATGAACTCACAGAATAAAACACTACAGAAATTGTACATTTCTGTTATTTAGAAGTACAATACATTTTCATTTGAGATGCAATTTAATTATCCACTACCCCCTGTTAAACACTTCGCTTATCTCCAGAACTTGGATTTTAAATGTGCTTTATTTTCTGTGGTTATTTCACCCAGGAAGTATTACTTTTATCTATATTTAATACTGTAAGTCTGAAACACATGGGAGACCAGGTTGCTGATTTCAGTTTACATTGATGTTGATGCTAAGTGAAAGATTTCAAACTTTAGCAAGTTTGTGTAATTCACATCTACCATACTGGAATGCAGGGACAGTGCTGTACCTCATACATGTCAATGCTAGGACAATAAATAACAAGTGAAAAAAATGATGCAACGACAGTGAACAGTACATTTTCAAAATGCATTTCACATTTCAGGCACACAAATTACTTTCTTTGCAAATGGAAATTGTACTGAATTTACTGATTAGCTCAAGCAGTAATGCTGGTTTTACAGATATGGTACGTCACTATGCCTTCTGATTTGATCTATTCTGCCAGTGTTTCATATGTATTTATGAAATGTTTGTTAGTGCTGCGTCTTGGAAAATCACTTTAAAAGATTTATGATACAAATTTCAATGATATCTATGTGAGGTGGAAGCCGACATCTCATTTTGAACATATTGTCAAGAATTTTAAGCACATGACCCTACTGACTGCCAGCTACACACACATTCTCTTTTCTTATTCTCTTTCATTTTTGCCAGAGTTTTAATGTCATGTTAAATCACAAAAATATTACACATTCAATACTAATAGCTTTCTCTTTCTACAGCAATGGAAAAGAACTCAGATGATCTGGTGGGCTGACCAAATATCCTTTGCAAATCAATATTTTTTCTTTGGTTATTTCAGCTAGGTAGCATTACTTTTGTCCTTGCTTACTTAATACATAACATATAACGTGTTTTCTAATTAATTGCTATAGTTGTTCCTTCTTTATGGGACAAGAACCTTCCATAATATCTTGCTCTTCTCTGTAGGAAGCTCCATTTTAAAATTCCTCATTTGAGATGACAGTATCTCTTACCAGAGTTATCCTTTCACATGCCATTAAAGAACTTACTGATACTTGCGTATTTATTATGCCTGTGCAGGAATGATTCACTGGAAGTAACTACTTGAGTAGATGCTTGCTTTTTAACAGATGTTACTTCTAGGATTAGTGCACAGGAAAAGTCAACCTTTCAATTTTTCTAATCTTAGGATTTCTAATCTTAGGATTTCACCATATTTCTGTTATAAATCAGGAGGAAAAGTTAAATTATCAGAAATGATTGTAATCGATTTTAAGTAAACAACAATTATGGAAGAATTATTTTCATTGCCAGTCTAGAAGACTTATTTATATTAACTGAATAATTACCAGATAAATTACCTATCTCTAAATTTCAAAAGTTATTTTGAGTTAAAAAAAACACATGTCACTTGAAAATATTGAAATTTTACACCATGTTAGTTTCAGACCTGTTATTATTTCCAGACAAAGAGATTGACTTAAACCGTTCTTTCCTGAGGAACAAATTGCTTTCAATTAATTGATATCTCCTGACCAAACTCTTATAATTTTTCATACTTCTGAGTTGCTGCAATTGAGATGTCTGTTACTTCAAACAACTCAGATGCATATCAACAAAGGATTTATGACAGAAGATATCTCCTGAACATAGATTTGAGGCAAAAGGGAGAATTAACCATGGGAATGACAGAATTGTTTGCTTTTCTGATAATTGAATTATTTGTTTTGGGCAAGGAAGTCTGAGCCATTGGTGAGGGGGTGAACTGTTTCATATCAAACTTCAAAGATGGTTTTGGAAATAACAGTGAAAGATGAAGCTGAGGTGTTTTTTAGCTGGCAGAGTAGACAGACAGCCTAACTGTTTGCATGTGTGTGCTTGGTGCTTATTTGTAAGAGATGTTGTTTTATCACTGTGATCTTATTTTCCTTAGTATTTATTATAACAACACCATGGCAAAAATTAGGCCTGAGTCATGAATTAAAGTAAATGTATTTATGAAAAACATTCATCCGTCTTTTATTTTTCACTATGTTCTCAGCTGTGTGACAGAATTAATATTTGTATTCTTCTTTCCTTATAAATAAATAAACCCCATTCTTACTAAGATAAAAGTGGCGTGGTAATTTAATAGTATAATCTGTTTGCATTTAGGAATGGGGCTGATAACTAAGTCTCTGTGTTTTCTAAGACACAAAGAGAAAAATCCTTGTGTTGAAGTCAGTGAGATTTGGGTTAGGATCTCCTAGGATCCTAGGAGTTAGGATTGAATTTCCCGCCTCCTAAGAGGGTGATTAAGGAACAAATAAGTTAGAAGATAATGAAGGGGCATGATAACTGGCTGACATGGAAAGCAAAAGACAACTTAAGGTGGTAAGAGCTGCTTAGTTTCCTTGGCTCCCTTGTACAGCATCAGCTAAATAATTCTCCTGTTGTTGATCCTGCAAACTAAAGTCATATGAACGACCTGTGTTGTTTTTTTGTCATTTGCATATCCAGATACAGTACTCACAGTTTCTCTGGTTTACAGACCTCTTAACGGTGGAGTCCGTGCTTTCCTCAGTGGTCTTACGGTCCCACGTACCGCATCCTACAGCTGTGGGTCATCTACACTTACCATGTGTGGTTCACATTGGCAGGAGGTATCAGAACACACAAGCAGGATTCCTTTTGTGAAACCAAAACCGCAAGAAGAAAATGCACCCAATGTATTCCAATCCCTATGGTCCAACAGCCCATGAAAGCAGACTAGAACTACTCCAATGCAATAGCTCTCTGAAAATTGTATAGTATTAGCATCAGGCCCTCTACACCCATAATTTCATTCTATAGGAGTGGATACTCCTATAGGTTGCTAAGGAAGTATAGCTCACTACGTATTAAAAATGCAATTTGCTTGCTCTGCAGGATCTGGTGAACTGCAGGGCTGTGTTCTTAAACACCAGAGTGGAAAGGCAGGCAGGATATGTATTCATGCTAGATATAGCTGTTCACTGGCAGATTACCAGTTGTCTAGATTTTTCGCAGACTCTAGAGTTATTTGTTTTCATTATTTTTTTGCACAGGCTCATTATATAGCTAACAAACACAATCAGGAATATTTTGCCCTTAATTAATGTTACGGATCGAGGTAGATAGATGATAGAATTTTTTTTTTTTTTTTTTTGGCAGGATTGAGTATTGGTTTATATGTAACTTCCTTATGTTACTAACTTAGGGTCATGAGATGCCCTTTCAGCATCCCTCAGAGTTTAATATTCATTCTTATTTTCATAGTATCATCCTGCTTGGTTGCAACTTCCTGTTTCAATACAACTGAGCAAACACTTAAAACTTCTTCATGCTCACAAAGCTCAGATATACTGAGTGAAAACAGAAGATCAGCATTTTTGAAAACTCTGCCACAAAAACAAATTTGATAGCAGAACACAAATGAAAGCACACTTTTGTAAATTCTTATATAATGAAAAGAAATCAGGCTGCAAAAGGGAGGGTTCCTTTCTCTGCGGAGTATCTTTTTCTCAAGCTCTATTTATTGCAGTTAGAGACTTCTCTTGCCCAAGTTTTTTCAGTCACAGAGGCAGTTATCAGCACAGGCTCCTGCTCTTGTTGCTGGTTGCTAGAGCTCTAAACAAATGAATAACTAAATAAATAAATAAATCAGGAATGCAGAGGTTAAAAAGGAGAAGATATAAGCCTCACTAAATATTTAGAGAGACATCTTTGTAGCAATACACACATGCTATCCTACAACTGCTTCATAATAATGTCTCTCTCCCTCCTTTCTGAAAAGAAGCTGTTTCTGTTGAGAAATTGAACTGTTAGAGGTAGCGAGCTTGGGTTTTGGTAGAAAGATGACTGAGCCAGCTTTGCAGAGAAAAAGATCGAGGAGGGAGCATTACTTATTTTCTAATTTGCTTTTGTAGAGAGCAATTTCATTTGCCTGAAGGATGAAAAAAGGGCATTGTTATCTAGTCTGACAAATTACCTGGGCAGCTTATTCAAAAACTGTATTGTATTTATGGATATTCCATTATTATAGCTGAAATCAGGCAGCTTACTGTACTTCTTTCCAAATATTGACCATGCTCTGAGTGTACTCCAGCCAGCTGGCTGCACACCAGGATCACGTGGCCAGACTGGCAAGATGGAGCAATCCACGAGGAAAATGTGGATGGGGAGTTGATGTTGGATAGGAAATTAAACAGCATTGCCGTAATCTGGCCTGTGCCTTGGAGCAGGTTGGCTCTGGCTGCTTACACACAGGACACAGCATGTAAGCAGGATCTGATGACTGCTGCCTCAAACACGGAGGAAGGTCAGTGCTGGAAGTGCCATCTTTTGGGTCACGTTTGTCCCGACAAGATCTGTTTACCAAGTATGAGCCAAAGAATGCACACAGCAGCACAGTGCACGCATCGGCTCTGCAGGATATGCAGCATTACTGCTAATCTGCTGGTGGGGAATCTGATGTGAAGCTGTTAAGAAAACAAAAAAAAGACCAGCAGCAATTACAAGATTTAGTGAATTAGTCACACCAGCAAGGCCTCTTATGGCTCGTATAAGACAGTCATAAACCCTGTGGTCAAATCAACAGACTGGCAACTGAAAAGAGGAGTACATGGAGAGGCAGAAACCCATGTTGGAAAATCAGCCAAGGCAGGCAGCTGGGTTGGGGAACACAGAGTCTGGTGTGAAAATTCACCTTTGACGCTTGGGACCAGAGTTAAACACCTCGGTAAAAGCATGCACTGCTAGTCTCCAAAATAAAGCTTTTTTTTTTTTTTTTTTTTTATCTAGAGAACTGTATAAACCATATCCCTAAAGGCCTCATCTACATACACTGCCAGGGATGGTGACTCCACCACCTCCCCGGGCAGCCTGTTCCAAAGCTTCAAAAATTAATGAAAATGGTGAGACCATCAGAAGACTTAAAACTGAAAAGTTAGCAAAAGAAATGCAAGTTACAGAAAAGCTGCAGAAAAAAACACTTATTACACTTATTGATCTGTATTATTTTATATATATATACGCATATATATTTAAAACACAAAACATGTTATGTCTTCGGCATGCTATCCTGCTAGCTACTCTAAATTTTACTCTTGTGCTAGCTCCACATAAATGAAGACAGTAAAATACTCCAGAGGGGCTTTAGTTGGTTGATTTTTCATTCACCAGTGCAAGATCTTTGTTATAACAACATCCACCATTAAATGGCACAATTGTCATAGGGATGGTCTTAGTAACTAGTAATTAACAACTGGCAATTAGCAGGAAAAAAAAAAGAAAGAAAAAAGAAAGACAAAGCAAAATAAAAGTAAAATGGTGTAGTTCATTACTTCACCCTGTGTGTACAGGGGCATCTCAACCTTGCAAGGAGATGAAAATGCTAGCGATTCCATCCCCTGAATGTACAGGCAACTCTCAAGCTCACAAGGAGTCACTTTAGCCCAGCGTCCCAGGTTAAGGGAAGAGCAGGGCTACTCATGGTCCAGCCACAGGAGTTGATCAGGTGTCATTCCCAATCCCTGCCCAACTCATCACTGCTAGACTCTGCCCTTTATACCCTTTGGAAAGGACTACATGACTGTGCTATGGTTATCCTCCCAAGGTGGTCCTTCCAATATCTGCTGGCAAGTTTGTCCCTTTATCAGGTGCTTTGCAAGCGTATCAATTCTTTACTAAGTTGGGTGTTTATTTGCAAATGTTAGCGAAGCAGGACCATCCTGCCTCCGCAAGAACTCCCCCTTCCCTTCGTTGTTGGGGAAAGCACCAGAAGTCTCACTACTGCTTTTCTGATAGGCTTCTCTGCCATCCATCTGGCATAGCTCGGCCGAGCTCATGCACTTCAGTAATTTTGTTGTTAACTTTTTACTTGCCCATCAGTCATGTTTCTACTAATTTACCCTATTTAAATCCTTAAGAATAAAATAGATTTTGGGAACTAGTTCAGACTATTAAGCAATTAGGAGGCATATCAGTTCTATATAGAAATATATCTGAAGTTTTGTAGTTGAAGCATAGTTACATCATATGTTGCCAGCTGGCAAAATCAGAATGATCTGTTTGCCCAACAATCCTAGTGAAGCCCATTTAGAAATGTTTGTTTAGTCTTAAAAGGAGATGACGGAAAAAAATTGCCTTCCTCTCAGTTAACTAAAATACGCTTGCAAACTTAGAGTATACAGTGCATGTGCTCTGCAAACACACCATACTGGATCAAAGGCAGCAGGCATTATCTTAGGATTGATTTATGGCAATCATTCCCTATGGCACCCTCCAGAGCTTCATGTTGTACAAACTTGAAGAGCCTGCTCCTGCTGTGAAGGATTTACCAAATAAAAATAAATGAAGAGTAAAGAGGTTAAAAGTACAGAAAAACTACAAAAGTTCTTAGTTACATGTGTTAAAAGGTCTGGTGTTTTTATTTGTTTTGCCTTGATTGCATGGGAGAAAGAAGGAGTGAAGACAGGGATGGATAAATGAGGCTACACAGAGACCATCAAAGAATAGGAGGAGGAGGAGGAAGAAGAGGAAAAGCCTCCCACCAGCCTAGTCATGACTGCCAGCCATGGCTTTGCTGGCGAAATGGCAAAACCGAGCCCAGATCAGAAGACCAACAGCATCCTGGCTTGTATCAGGAGCAATGTAGCCAGCAGGACCAGGGAAGGGATCAGTCCCCTGTACCTGGCGCTGGTGAGGTTGCATCTCAAATACTGTGTTCAATCTTAAGTCCCTCACTACAAGAAGGACATTGAGGCCCTGGAGCATATTCAAAGAAGGGCAACAAAGCTGGTGAAGGGGCTGGAGCACAGACATTACAAGGAGCAACTGAGGTAGCTGGGGTTATTTAGTCTGGAGGAGACTCAGGGGAGGTCTACAACTACCTGAAAGGAAGTGATAGTAAGGCGGGGGGGTCAATCCCTTCTCCAAAATAACTACCTATAGAACAAGAGGAAATGGCTTCAAGATGTGCCAGGGAAGGTTCAAGTTATATCTTAGGAAAATAATTCTACATGGAAAGAGTGGTGAAGCATTGGAACAGGCTGCCCAAGGAAGTGGTGGAGTTACCATCCCCGGCAGTGTTCAGGAAACATACAGATGAGATGCTTAGGGACATGATTTAACAGGCATGGTATTGAAGGGCTTACTTGAAGGGCTTGATGATCTCGAAGGACTTTTTCAACCATAATGATTCTATAATTGATCCAACCCAACTCAGTCCCATTCATCTCCAGAGGTCCCTTCTAACCTCAACCATTCAGTAATTCAGTGAGTCTTTGATCATGCGCACTCACAGTAACTACTGGACCAGGGAGGATTAGGAGATGGATATTGAGCACATCATTTTCCTGCCTGAAAGTCATTCCTTAGATGGAGTCTACAAGAAGAGACAGCACTGATGAGCACAGGGCCTTTTTGGGAAGAAAAGCATTTGGAGACACATCCATGCTGCCCTTCTCTGCAAGGCCAGGACACCAGAGTCCGTCATTGCCAGGCAAAGGCGCAGCCTGCACATGGTCTTGGGTGCCGCTGGGGATCTGCTGCCAGAGCTGCCTTGGGCCTCTCCTTGCAGTGCTGGGCAGTGTTGGTGTTTGGGTGATGACAGTGTCAGCACAGCACAGGGGCATCACCAGGCCCAGGGATGTTGCCGGGACGTCTGCATCACATAACATTCCGAGTCCTCGGGTGTCACCAGGCTCAGGGATGTTGCCGGGACATCTCCATCACATAACATTCCAAGCCCTCGGGTGTCACCAGGCCCAGAGATGTTGCCGGGACATCTCCATCACATAACATTCCAAGCCCTCGGGTGTCACCAGGCCCAGAGATGTTGCCAGGACATCCACATCACATAACATTCCAAGCCCTCAGGTGACACCGGAGTCAGGGATGTTGCCATGACGTCGGCATCGCATCAGAACCCCTGCCGTGGGGCCCAGGGCTGTTGCTGTGACACCACTATCGCATCACAATCCCAGGCCAGCTATAAAGGTGGTGCCGAGGTGGCCTTGGGTCACTTTGCCCATTCGTGAGCAATTGTGCGAGCGAGCCGGCAAGGATTTGACCCTGCGGTTAAGGAGTGAGGTCGCGGGGTAAGAGCCACTCCAGGGCTCCCTCTCCAGCCTCCCTCTCCTCATGGCTCTCCCTATGCTCAGTGACCTCCCAAGGGCCCCAACTGCTGCCTGATACCAGGGAGGGCACATGGAGTGAGTACAGGGTGCCCTTCTCTTCTCAGATTTCCTCTCGTCGGCCTCAAGCTGATTTTATTGTCGGATTTTATTCCGGTGCGGACGCCAGGCGCGAGGGTGAGCCCAGAGCAGAGGGGCTGGGGCCAGGAGCGGGTGCAGGGGGTGGGAAGGCAGCTGCTGGGCAGGACTGTGGTGCTGCTGCCTGGCTTGGGGCTGGGCTTGCGGGTCAGTGCTGGGGCCACTAACAGGAGCTGGGCCGTGTTTTCCTCTGCAAACAGGACTTGGGTGCAGAGCTTGGCACTGGCCGCACGCGAGGCCCTGTCACCTCGGTGACATGGACTCTCGCGTGCGAGCCATGTGCCAGCTTGTGGCCCTGAGCCTCATGCTCATTATCACCCTGGGCATTCCCTCGGCCTGCCGCGTCCTTGTGTCCTTCTTGTTGGCTGTGATGTTCATCCCCCGAGGTGAGCAGCCCTGTCCTGAGTGTAGCCGCGGTAGCGGCTCCTGGCCAGCACCCCGTCTCCCGGCGTCCACCCTTCTGCTGACCGGGCAGCCCCCAGGGCACTGACAGCCTCTCGCCTCCTCTCCTACAGACTCCGTGTCCCGCTTTGAGCTCCCGGAGAAGCCTGCTGGGAGGTGGCTGGAAGGGTAAGTGGAGCCCAGCCCTGCCACGGCTGCCCTGGGGCGCTGGCTTGGTCCCATGGGCAGGAGCGGGGTGGGCCAGGAGGCCGAGAGTTGGGCTGGGTTCCCTCGGGCCGCCAGCGCCAGGGCCTCCTGCTGGGGACACTGGGCAGCCCGGGGCCCTCTCCTGACCTGCCTTCTCCCTCCCAGGTGCCCAGGCACGGACGGCGGGGCGACTGGGGGGCCTCACGGCCCTTCCCTGCCTCGCCGCCGTGTCCAGTTCGGGGCCAGCCAGGGGGTGTTCCTGGGGCCGGGCAAGGAGCACAAGCTCCTTGACTTCATCCCCAGGGACCCCCACCTGGATTGGCCCCCAACTGTGGCGCGCAAATCCATTCTGCCGCGCCTCTGGGCACCCCTCCTGGTGGTGGAGACCAGCCCATCTGGGTCTCCACCCCACCCTGAGCCTTCCAGCAGCTCCGGGAGCGAGGAGCCCTCCACTGTCCCAGCGCCGCAGCGCTGGGAAACGGTGGAGTCTGGGGACACGGAGGCTCCCTCCCCTCCTGCAGCCGGCTCCGGCTGGCGAGCGGCGCTTCGCTCCCTGCTCTGCCCCGGCTGCGCCTGCGGGGGCTGGCGGGCGCTGGGCAGGGGGCTCCGCCGCCGCGTCGCCGCGCTGAGGAGGAGGAGAGGGCGCAGGGACCGCCGGGCCACCCACGTCACCAGTGGGACGCTGTGAAGCACAGCCCCTGTGCAGAGGCTGTGCTGAGCAGCGCCCACCGGCCCGGCGCCCCTGTCCCTAGGGGTGAACATCTGTGCCCCGCAACAGGGCACCTGAGGCCCTTGTCATCTGGGAGAGGCGCAGCCCATCAGTGCCTCTCCCTGGGCCTCCTGGTGCCCTGTCCCCTTGGGGCGGTGCACAAAACATCTGTGCACCACAACAGGGCACCTGAGGCCCTTGTCATCTGGGAGAGGCACAGCCCATCAGTGCCTCTCCCTGGGCCTCCTGGTGCCCTGTCCCCTTGGGCGGTGCACAAAACATCTGTGCACCACAACAGGGTACCCGAGGCCCTTGTCATCTGGGAGAGGCACAGCCCATCAGTGCCTCTCCCTGGGCCTCCTGGTGCCCCATCCCTTTGGGCGGTGCAAAAAACATCTGTGCACCGTGATGGAGGACACGAGGCCCTTGTCATCAGGGAGAGGCACAGGACACCAGTGCCTCTCCCTGGGCTTCTCCTCTGCCCACAAAAACTCTCGCCTTCGCCAGACAGCCAGGCAGGGAGCACCAGCATGGAGCCGCAGGAAGCCCCCCTGCTCCTGGCCCTGGCAACAGTGACTTCTCCCTGCACACGGGCCCCCATAACAACGATCCTCGGCCACCTCAGGAAGCGCGGGCGAGACGAGAAGCCAGAAGACGGCCTGAGAAGTGACCGAAAATCCGAGCTCAGAGTTGAGCTCCAGACACAGAGACTTGGGGGAGGCCTAGAGTTCGTGGGGGCCTCCCCAGCTCCTCCTGGCCTTGGTCCTGTTGAAGTTGATAGGGCCACCAGGCCAGGAGGAGCAGCTGCGGGACACCGGAGAGCTCAGCGCGGGGCAGAGACACCGCTAACCAGCCCCGCGCTGAGCCCGGTGTCCCTCTCACCAGGGGTCAGTGCAGTAAACGTGCAATAAACACTTGTGTGCTGTGTAGCAGGAGTCGAGTGATTCTTCCCCAATCTCACCCTCCCCTTGATCCCAACAGTCCCACAAGCAGGGGACACTGGGATGGAGCCGCAGGAAGGCCCCCTGCTCCTGGCCCTGCTCGTGGCAGCAGTGATGCCTCCCTGAGCACTCTGCCCCTCACTGCCTGCACGATGCTCTGGCTGCAGGACCAGCTCCTGCCAGGCCAGGCACGGCCATTGGCAACTGCAGGCCCAGCAGCCTCACCTGCAGCCCTGCAGAAGCCCCGCAGCGGCGCCGTGGGCATGCCAGCTCCAGCCTGGGAAGAAGGAGCTCAGGGCAGTGACATCCATAAGGGGAAACCATGCTTAACCACTCTGGGAGCCCTCCATAATGGCTGGGTAGATGAGGGGAGGGCAGAGCATGTGGTCTACCTCATCTTCTGCAACACTTTGGGCACTATCTCCTTTACTTGGCAGAAAGACAGAGCTAAGGGTTGTACTCAGAGGCACAAAGTCTAACTGGAGGCAAGAGATTTTGTGGGCAGAGGGGAGGCCCAGGGAGAGGCACTTGTTCTGCTGGGCCTTATACTAGCAAAGAAAGACTGGAAATTTGAAGGTGAGATTGCTGAAGGCGAGTCTTGCCAAGGAAGACAGAGGCAAAAGAGGCACTAAGCATCTCGTCCCTTCCCAAGTCCTTTGTCACTATCTCCCCTTTCCCATCTAGCAGAAGGCCTGATATTTCCTAGTCCAATTCTATCCTGGTTCCTTCCAGAGCTGAGCTGAACTTGGAGGCAACCATCCACAGATGAGAATCAGAATAGGAAGCAGCAGCTCCAGTCAGATTAATGATGGATTCAGGGGCTTCCACTCTGTGGGTGAGGAGGCAAGTAGGAGCTATTCTCCCAGCAGGAGCCTCCCAAAACTCCCATCTCCAAGACAGCAAGTCCAGGGCTACAGTACAGAAAACTTGGCATCATATCAGTGAGAGGAGGGCAGCAAGGTCACAGCATCTACCCTCTGCTGTGCCTCCGCCTGAGAGCCCCATGCCCTGCTACTTTCCTGACCAGATCCTTAGAGTTGGTGTAGCTCCTGAGCATACACAGATCAAGATGACCCCAGACTTTGCATCAAAAGATGGGAGTCTCCTGAAGCAAGAATACTTTTAATTAGAAGGAAATTCCCTTTACTTCATGGCTTCCAGGTTATCCTTTCACTGTTTCGCCTGTGGAACAAAAAGGAATTTGGAGTGGAATGCAAGGAATTTCCTTTTTTTTTTTTTTTTTTTTTTTTGTATTCCATTGGAGATTTATCAGGAACATTTTGTCAGAAGAATAGCATCTATCTTGGGTGACATGAAGAACAACTCCTAGAAAGGCAGCCCCCAGCCCTAGAGATGGAGCAGCACCATAGGAGAAGTAGCTGTGTCACCACGCCATCACCAAGATATGCCTCTGTCCCTGTCCTGGGATATTTCAGGAAAAACACCAGGAGGATGGACAGCTGCTTCTCAGAGCCAGACCTGTCCTACAGCTCCTTTGAACAATGATAATAAAAAACACATAAAGACATACTGTTAATAATAAACACCACATGGTTATGTGTTGTCACCCTCATCTTGTTCTGTTAATTTCACATTCTAGTAGTTCCCCTCCCACGTGTGCAATATCCAGGAGAAGCTGCTTGGGAGCGTGGGACCTGACACAGCTCCCTGCAGAGACCTGCTCCAGGCAGGCGGCTGCTTCCTCGCTGCTCTGCAGACCCCATAGGACCACAGAGCTGTGCAAAGCAGCCCCCAATGCTGCTTTCCTGGGGCACAGCCCGTCTGCAAGGCTCAGTGACCTATGAAATGTCATATTTGAAAGAGGACAAAGTTTGTCTCACAGCTTTTTTCATGCTCCCAGGACATTCAGATGTGGGCAGGCCTTCACATTCAGAGAATCACATGCCAGCCCATCAATTTCAACACCTCAAACTGATGTCATATGCACAGTATAAATAGATAACAAATTCGGACTTTCAAATGGTTTTTTAGTAATAAATATTAAAAGCATCCTTCCTGTGCCATTTCCCATTTACAAATTTACATTGTACTTCTCAGAACGGACATTTCTGTAGAAATTCTGTAGGTTTGTCAATTGCCTGACAATTTATATAACCCTGCAAATTCATTTTTTATTATTTGTATCTCTACAGCATTAAAATGTTTGGGAAATCAACAGTAAAATTAATTAAGTATACTTGTGCTTTGCAATCTTTTTAATATAATTCCTGCTATGTTACTATATTTCTGAAATGGCTCATGTTAAGATTGTTACAAATCTTTTAAAATCAAAAGAAACTGGGAAGACAGACTTTTAAGGAGACAAGCTTGCCATATCTATGCTCAATTTTCTGTTCTTGAACTTCATTTTCTGAACAAGAAGATTGATTAGTTAATTAATTAATTGCTATAAAAATAGGTACTAAGCTTATCCAATAAACAGTAAAACAGTGGAATTATTTAAGCTATACCTAAGCATATAGAACAATATATGTTTTTGAAGCTTCTGGAGAAAAAGAGAGTTACAGTTTTCCGTTATAGACCTAAAAGCCTTCTCACTACTCGAATCCATTAGAGTGTAGCCATGCAGTTATGTCAATCAGCAGAGCAGTGATAAAGTCACCTCTCTACAACAGACATGATCAATAAGCCTTTCAGTCTTGTGCAGCTATTACAGATGGGTCAAGGAATGGTAGCTTTCTTCGCTCCTAGGAACATTTCTGCTCTATCACTAGCACAGCGTAGTGATCACCGGTAAAAAATGTTAATGTCCCCAGTAATACTGAGAACATGAAAACAAAACAGTAATGCCTGGCTAATGTTTGGATCTACTCTTTGTTCCATTTCCAGAGAAAAAAACAAAAACAAAATCAGACAGGCATGTTGAGCTCACCTGTGTTTGTAATTTCACCCGTGCCATAATCTGATCACCAAGGAAATTTTATGTATTTTACAGTAGCTGTGAAGCACTCGTGGTTTTGTAGGCATGGATTATGTCCAACAACCACATCTGGGAAAGCCCCTGCAAATATAAACAGTCCAGAACAGTAATGGACTTTTATGTAAATAACTCTTGAGAAATACATAAAACAGATGTGCCAACTGTGTGACTGAACGTACTCTTCATTAGAAAGTAGAGAGACATTACTAGGTACATCATCTTCAGTGACAGCAATAAAAGCCCTCTTCATTATTCCTAGTGAGTCGTGCTGAAACACTCGTTTTGCACCTTCAAGGCATGATTCCTTGCTCAGAAGAAGCCCATATTAGTGAAGTCATCCTTACTCTATCAGGTTGTCCCAATTTCTCATCTGTTGGAAAGATAATGTAAAATGAAGGCCGAAAGCCTTCAAGAAAATTGAAGATCTATTTGTTGGCTCAGAATAAACTAGGCTAGAATGCATCTGTAAGCATTACTTGCTTATTTTACCATCGCAAATGGTTCCATTGATTTTCAGAAAGCCATTCGTGTTTCTGAATTATTAAACAAACAATAAGTGCTTTACTGGACTAGAACATTATTGCTTGATTTCAACTGTTAAGCATCCTGAAATGCCAGAGTGTTTCATGATCATTCAGCATAAAAGTGTTTGGGCTTTCT
This sequence comes from Tinamus guttatus, assembly GCF_059628265.1. Taxonomy (NCBI): domain Eukaryota; kingdom Metazoa; phylum Chordata; class Aves; order Tinamiformes; family Tinamidae; genus Tinamus; species Tinamus guttatus. Next base: position 1,565,858 of record NW_028289340.1, read on the forward strand.
CATATTAACTCTTCAAGCTTTGAAGAACATCACCTCAGCCAATTTAAGGGACTATGTGACTAACATCTTACATTGCACTGTCAACAATTTCTAGCTAAGGAATAGCACCTTTATCAAAGTGAATAAAGAGTGAAATATGCAATATGCTTTTCTACTATTTCTTCTTTGTTTCTAGGATAAATCCAAGCACATGAACACACCTGAAAAATTTAAGTCAGTGGAAGAAGTATGTCATGGTCTGAATTCATACAAATCATGCTCTTTTTAGTCTATGATTATGAGGGTATTTATTTATTTATTTATTTATATTTTGAGGATTGGGTTTGCTGGGTTTTAGGCTTTTCCAGCTCTCACAATGGGACTTCCAATGGAGTTCGAGGCAATTAGGAGCTCAAATGACAGTGAATGTCTATGAGATTGAAAACTCTTGAAAATTATACTGCAACTTTCTTTTCCATCTTCCCATTTCTTTTTAGTACTCTGTGACTTTCACTTCTATGAACCAGAGAGATTCAAAAAAGATCCACCCCCACTCAGAGATTGCCAGGAAATGGGACTAGGAACAGAAAGTTGGTGGCTTTGATGCCTATTAGAAATTTTCTTATCTGTGTATCATTTTAAAGCACAGTACCTGCAGATTTATCAGGACAAGAGTGGTTTTAGAAGTGTTTTCACTATAATAAATAAACAACTAGGAAGTCATAGCAACATATGGAATACCATCTGAAAGAAAATGTTAACCTTTGAGGATAGAATTGATTTTAGCTTAATGACTGCAAGACTGTTCCGTGTGTTATAAAAGGAAAGATCTAGTCAGAACAGCACAGGAGGCTTATGCAGCTTTACTGTGTTTGTAAAGTTCTCGTTTCTAGACCAGTAATTTGCAACAAAATAAGTTTGGGATAGAAAGAATAATAGGACAGTCCAAAATGATCTACTCAATAACTGATATTTCTGTAAAGACATTTCAACAAAAAACACTCAAGCTACTTCAGTTTCTCCAGCCTTAGCCAGCCAATTTCTGAAAATGTAGTCTCCATTATTTTTTGTATTACACCCAGAATTGTCAGTAAATAAAAGAATTAGACTAGAAGATCAGAATATTTTGTGAATCTCCTCTCATGAGGCAAGTAAAATCCAGAGATAAAAGCTGTAAGAGCAATGCAAGTATCAAGCTGCTGCTATGCTGATTCTCTTCACCAGATTACTCAAAATTAGTTCCTACTCTTGTGTAAGCATGATGTTGTTATACAGGCTTAAACGCACCATCTAAAAATTAAATGTAGAATCAGTATGAGACTGTCCTGTGATCACTTGAACATCTGCTTTAGGACTGTATTTTTCACTGCCATCAGAAGGATGAGATACAGAGCCAAGTTGTATTCTCAGTCGCTGGTGTAAATCCAAAGTATCCTCATCAAAATCAATGAACATATTCCAGATTTACACTCCTGGGTCTAAAGCAGAGTTCAAGCTGTCTTGCTTTAATATTCTTCAGTTAATAACAATGTCTGGCTTTCCAGAACTCAGAAGCTGTGAGTCTATGTACTGCCAGCTTAACAATAAAAACTAAGATTTTTTTTTTGGATTCTTTTCTTGAACACACAGTGGAATGACATTGACTGCAGCCCCATTACTCTTATTGCCAGAAAACAAGAGTATGTTAACAACTGTTTTTCTGTCCAAATATATCCATTGCTATTATTTTTTTTTAGCTCCCCAAGCAATTCACTAAGAGCTTTTTGTACTCCAAGGTCACCTCTTGTGGAGAAGTTGAGGACTGGTTCCTCTACTGCTTCTTCCCCTTCTCTACAAAATAGTAAGTGTTGTACGTCTGAAATCGTCTAGCACAGTGACTATGAGGCCTGAATTTATATGCAGCACATCCACAGACAGTCCAAAAAGGCCATGCCTTTCACTAGGAGACATTCTCTTTCATTGCCTTGACCATAATTTCCAGGGAAATTTCTCAGTTTGGAAAATAACCTTAATCATCAAGTGTTTCCTACTAAAGAGGAGAATCCAGGAATACAGAGAAACTAGAAATTTCCTCTGTGCTTTTTTTCTTGTACAGAAATAGCTAAATAGAAATGAGAGGTTGGAAAAGCTTGCAAAGCTTTACAAAATCGTCTCAGGCATATAGCCACAAAAATCTGTGAGTGTGGGACATGATGATACAGTTTAGCCTGGAATGAAGCTTCCTCATCATTAATGCAGGTAAAGAGCTGTTGTAAAGCAACAGTGAACTATAAACCTGGGGCACTGAGCAAAGCAAAGGTGCACTGAGCTGCAGGCTGGAAAAGCATGTGGGAACAGCACAGAGGAAGGTGGGCCACAGAGAGCTCATGATCATAAGAGAAATGGCAACCAAAGTACTCTTCAGCAGGAGACAATGGAAATAGAGAAAATAAAGAGAGAATCAGAGTTTAGTAGTAAACACAGATGCTTTTATTGCATATGAAAAAAAAAAGAAGTATTGAACATATTAAGTAGTATTGCCCTCTGCTGCGGGGAGTGGTAGAGGATATTCCTCTTTCAAATAGGTCCTGTCATTTAAGGCTTAGACCTATAAGGTGAGATCTGTGTTAATTTTAAAAAACACTTTATCATATTGTCTGAAAAGCTGCAAAGCATCCTGCCTTCCAGATGAGGACGGTAGGAAATGGTGCCCTCTCTGACAAGATCCTGAGGAATATTAATGGTAAATGGCTAGCTGCTGCATAACTGACAACCTTGAATATGTATGGGATCTTTTTATTGTGTAGGAGTGCTGTGCAGGAGATCTTCTGAGGAACTATGGAACTATTCTTCATGCAGGAAGGAAATGTGTGTGCTTTAGCTGGAAAAATGCACTGCTGTAGTTTTCTAGAATATGGTCAATGGCTCTAGATATTATAATTGTAATAGAGAATCGTACCTGTGGGGCAGAATCTGGTATTTTGGGCCAGGTAGTGAGGAGAGCAAATCGTAATGGTCTAAAAGACATTGTGGAGCTGAATGGGGAGAGAGGAAGCTGGAGACTGGAAAGGCATGTTTTGCTGACAGCACACAAGTCATTCTCTGGACAATTCGAAGAAGGGAGCAAAACTGATCCAAGTAGCTAACTTAGCTATAGTATTCGTAATCCAAAATAGCTCAGTAAATTAAGTCTTATTATTATTATTTATTATTATTATTTTTATAGACGATAATATACCTCTCCAATACAGGTTGTAGGGCAGCCCTACACTTCAGCCAGGCTGCAGGCCAGATCTGGGCCACAAAGCAGTGCCTTTGGCTCACTAGGGATGAGGCAACGCGCACCTTTTGACTATGTACTTCGCAGCTGGTGGCAGTCAGACTATTTATATCTCCTGACTGCTGGCTGGCCTAGAAGAAAGTTCTGTCACATACTGGCCCTGTCAAGGGACTTCTGTTGCCCACTTTCTTGCTGTCTGTTCTCCCTTCTTATTCCTCGGAGACAGCACATCACATGGTGTCTCATCAGGCTAGCCAAAAAAAGGGAAGAGAGAAGATACTTGAGTCAATGAATGAACTTGGAAGGGCAGCTTGTGAAGTAGAAGTTACCAATGGCCTCCGATCTCATTTGACTGTAACCTTCTGCAATTCATTTAAAAGGAAAAAGTGAAAAACATTTGCTACATCATATGGGTTCTTTCACTCTGATAACATGTCCAGTTTGGTCTGGGGAAGAGACCTGTGTTACAGGGATGTCAGATAACACCATGCATACAAACAGGATTGTGTCAGAACTGCACACAGTCAGAGGTATTGTGTCATATAAGAAAAAAAAAAGAGCAAGGAAAATAATATTTTTTTATTATCTCTTCTTCAGACATGAAAAACATCAATTTTGAATAATCCTCTGAGTCATATAGTCAGTATAAATGCTGCCTGTTTCCAGGTGGGACAGGTGCAATCAGGATAATGCAAGGAACTTCAAACATGAAGTATGATTCGATTTTCCTCTTTAGAAGAAGAAACTGAGACATTCCTAGATGTGCGCTAGGGTAAGCTGAGCTAATTCCTGTGAGAGACAGAGAGGAGCTGAAACTCTCTACCAGATGGCTCTTGAAATCTCAGTGCATGTTTCAGGCCCCAACCTGCTTTACTCCTTCACAGTAAATCCATGAAGCTACAGCAAGGTCTGCTCCATGGGTATTGCCAGGACTGGGCTAAGGCATTGCTTCAGCAGGGCCAGGCATCTCTCCTCACGTGTAGCCACTTGGGTTCTGGAGTAGAGGAGAGATTGGATGGGGAAGCCTTTAAGTGTTGGGCAGCAATTGAATTTTATTATGATCCTCCCAGCTGTCAGATAGCCCTCCAAAACTCTGGGAACCCCTATTTTAATAAAATTTGCTCCTTCCAGAGAAGGAAGTTCACTGATTCAGGAAGTAACCTTCCGGGACGGGGTGGTGTTTCCTGACAGTGAAGAGCCAAGAGGAGCAAGCAGTAGGTGAGGAGCTGCCGCTGTGCCTCCGCCTGAAGCAAGCACATGTTTCCAAACTCGTGCTGGTGTCCCCATGCCAGGGACTCTGCTGGCTGGGGCTAATGCACCTAGAAGGAGAGGTCAAGCAGTACAGACGTCCAGCAGTTCGCCAAATGCATTTTACAGTGCTTAAGCCTAACCATTTTTTAATATCTGCTGCCAGGAGCCACCTTGTCTGTGCTGACATCATCTGGTCAGGTTTTTTACGCTTTATAACAGAAACTATGACACACTCCAACAAGAATAGACACTTAATGCCAAGAAGCAGACAGTATAACTCAGGCCCCCAGATGGGTTTGAATAATTTATTTCTTGTTCAACATCATTTTTACAACTTTTGGAAGAATGTTTTTGGGACCAAAAGTCCCATATACAGATTTTATTTTTACAGAGCACTAAAATTTTGAAAATGTATTAAATAAATTCAGGTTAAAAAAAAAAAAGAAAGAAAATATTTCATAGTATATTTCCCCTGCCATACAATCAATGTCTTTTTCTGACCATGACAGACTTCCATGTAGTAAGTTTCCTATTTAAACAGTAGTATAAGTCATATTTTTATGACATCCTTCTTTTACAGTAACAACCACATCAAAAGGGTTGTTAGCAACAGAAATCAATGCCATTCATATGTTGGTAAAGTGCAATAAAAAACAGCATCATTTCAGCAATTTGCCAGTCACTATTGAGTATTAAATCAAGGAAAACAGCTCAATAGCAGAAGCCAGTTGGGAATACAGATTATTTCGTCAAAAAATATATATAATTTTATCAATAACTCAGAGCTGTCTGGAACCTGGCAAAAGGAGGATAACAGAATTAAGACCCTACTGATGATTTTCATTTTCCAAACAGAACAGCAAAGATGCATTGCCACTTGGTACCTTTCCACCTGCTTCCTCAGAATAAGCATAGAGATACATGTCAGTTAAACACGACAAAATACTGGTTACATCCTACACCTACACAGTGGAATGCTTATATTTAATTTAATAGCACAAGGATTGGTCATCAGAGTGCAAAGATGTGGGTGCTCCACAAAAAAAATATATCTTTTTAAAGCAGAAAACCTCCCAGAAGTTAGAAGTGTTAGAAGATTAGTGTTTGTTTGTTTGTTTGTCTGTTCTTTCTCTGATTGGGTCTAGAACCTTTTCTAAACTTGGAAATGCCTAGGAAGAGACTCGTGTGGACCATGCTGAATTTTGCATCCACATCTTTCAGTTTACTAGGGGAGCGGGGGAGCAACTTTTCCTTTTTTCAGTAAATGGGAGAGGAGGAGAGAGGGAAATCTAGGAAATAGGAGTAAATCCAGGAAATAAGAGTAGAAAAAAATACTATAAGCGAACTCAAGGACAATGATGAGAAGAGAAGAGTAGCTGCAAAGCGGTGGCTGGCTGCACTGGCATACTACAGCAATGTCAATGGTGTCTTCTGCCGACATTTGCCATGTACCTTATCCCAGGTGCTGTTTTCCTCATCATTTTCTGAATCAGCAATGTAGCCACTTCACTGACTATCAGCATGCAAGAATGTAAAGGAAGAAAAGTGTCAGCAATGCTCATCAGCAAGAGGGTAAATGTCCTTCGAAAATGTAGAGTTGTTGACAGAGCAACAAGTAACTGATGTCAAAAGACTGACTTCAATGGAGATGAATGCATTTCTTGGTACAATAAAAGTATTTGTTATAAAAGAAATACAGAAGAAAATTATGCTATATATACTATACATATATACTATGTATACTGCTGAAATTTATACGTCATTTTCCTATGCTTTCCTAAGCCTTCATTTTCCTGTGCTACTTCTGCAGATCTTTCTCAAAGGTAGTTCTAAATAATTAGAAGTGTAAACGAATCAAACAAAAAAATAATAGTTTACTCTTTCTCCAAACTAAAAGGCATTTTTAGTGACCGTATAACTAATAAAGGGAGGCAAGGATGGATTGCTTCTGCCACCTTTAAAACCACTGACGTCACCAAAGTTGAATTTTCTTTCATCATGTCTGAAATTGACCTTGGTTCTCTAATAATTCAAAAACAGAGTGTATCCTCAAAATCCAGACCACATTTCTGTTGTTAAATCATTTATTGCAACAGTTTTGCACATACTGATTCTCCTTCTAAGCTGGACAATGACTAGAAAATTGTGTTAAGCATTTTCAGTCAACTCATTTTTTATAAAGGAGTCATAATTTTTATGACTTTATAAAATGGGTACTAGCAGTACTTTTTCACTGTTGACATGTGATTGGCTGTGTGAGTCAAATAGCATTTTTTCCTGTGTTGTGATTCTATTTTTCGTAAAAAGAAGTAACTTTTTCCTGCCCATGAAAAGTCCATGACTGGGTCAATATTTTCATTAATTTGTATACACTTTGTAAATCTAGGTGTAATGATAAAAATAACTTTTTAAAAGGTCCTAAGAACATTTTTATTGCAAATACAAGGAATTATTTTTCACTAATAGCCTAGTTAGCTTCCTTTCCTAGAAATGTTACTGCAAAAGTAACTACCCTCAGCAAAGGAGATAAAGAGAGAATTAAGAGGCCTTAAATATTGATAAAAGCATATATATCAAATCTAATGACAAGACTGCTCATGTATTCACCAGGGCTGTGTGTTCAAAAACTTAATGACTTTGATTTTTTTTTCATGATGTCACTGTGTATGCATAGATTATGTTTTATGCTATAGTTCCACAAGCAGTTTAATCTAGCATAATTTAACACTGATTTCACTAAAATAAATGGTGTCTATTTTCCTCTCATCCCCTGTGCTCTGCTAACTATTTGACCCTGCTACTTTGTAGGTTCTAATACATAGTGCTGTATAGATGTATTTCAACTCAACCAAAGAGTTACCAAACACACATATACCTTTGAAATATATCACTTCAGGCCTTTTTTTAGGAAATCTCAAATGGTCAATCACAAAACACTGAAAATAAAAAAGAAAATGGCATGGGTCACAATAGATATGGCAGGATGTACTGCTCAAAATTCAACTCATTAATTGTCCAGCTTAAAGTCTTTGATATAAATCCCTTTCTGTCTTCAGCATAGAGAAACTAGCATCACCAAAAAGCAATTCCTCTCATTTGTGTTAGACACCTACTTTAGAAAACATGAAATACTTTTGGCACTCTTTCCAACTACAAATCGTTGAGGGTATGTACACAATACTCCCACATCTGGAGTATTGTATCTAGTTCTGGGCCCCACAGTACACGACAGATGTGGATCTGCTGTAGAGAGTCCAGCACAGGGCCACAAGGATGATCAGGGGCCTGGAACATCTGCCCTATGAGGAGAGGCTGAGGGAGCTGGGCCTGTTCAGCCTGGAGAAGAGAAGGCTGAGAGGGGATCTAATCAGTGTCTATAAGTACCTCAAGGAAGGCAGTGAGGAGGATGGTGCTGGCCTCTTTTCACTGATGGCCACCGACAGAACTAGAGGTAATGGCCACAAACTGAAACACCAAAAGTTCCACAGGAACTTAAGGGAAAAAAATCTTAACAGTGAGGGTGATAGAGCACTGGAACAGGCTGCCCAGAGAGGTTGTGGAGTCTCCTTCTCTGGAGATCTTCAAAACCCGCTTGGATGCAGTCCTGTGCCACGTGCTCTAGGTGACCCTGCGTGTGCAGCGGGGTTGGACTAGATGATCTCTAGAGGTTCCTTCCAACCTTAAGCATTCTATGATTCTATGATAACCAGCTTTGACTTGGACCACAATTTTTTTAAACCCCTAGGTTAGGTGAAATGGTTTCTCTTCTTGTGCCCAAGTCCTTCATACTACAAGTAGAGAATCCACACTCAGTGGTGGAACAGGTCTCAACATTTCATGTACCTCATTCAGAAAGTCCATCTGAAGACCCCCTGAGAGTGAACCTGTAGTTGGGTGGTATGGATAGAAAACAAGTTTGAGGTTGAGGAAGGTGAGATCTCATTGATGCATAATGTAATGCACCAGCTGTAGGTGCCACAGACAGGCTCGAGTGGAGCTGTGACCTGTTGGGCAGCAATGATTTTGTTCGCCATTGCTTGGCAGCAGCTCCATTCCCCAGAGGGGGACACAAGAACAGGGAACATGGGAACACAAGTTTACTACTGTCTGTAGTAACACAGCAAGCATTTACACTACCTAGGGAAAAATTAACTTCTTTTAATTGTTGGCAGCTAATCATTTCTTCCAGAGTTGGAATGAAAAATCTTGCCTTACTTCTTACTACAAAAAAATTTCTTTCACTGCAGGATCTGAGCCATTGCCCAATCATGGAGTATACACAGACAACATCACCAAACGGTTCAAAAAAACCAAGAGATGGTCTGAGTCTGAAGTGCAAGCACAAGGGATAGTAAAGGCAGCCTCCTAGCTCCCTCATCTCTGTGTCTCTGTTGCAGGTACTAATAGTGATCATGCAACTGTGCAAGAAAATCTTGCATCCTGGCAAATCTCAAGAGCTGACACAATGTTTATCATCAAGCATATGAAAATAAAGAAACATAAGAAAATGAAAAGTGTTCCAGTCCTTGCTTTGTACAAAAGTAGCAGATACATAGACTGTAAGTCATAATCTATACTGTACTGAATTCTATTGTGTTATAGGATATTATACTAGCTGTTATCATACTATATGACTACATTATACTATACTAGTGCCTGTGTCTAGTATGTGTATATAAAAGCAGAAATAAAAAGAAAGATACAAAGGGGGAGTAAAACAAGTCTGTTACAGTGGTGATAATCTGCAGAATTCATTGCCTAAAGTTGTTAGAGATTCTGAATCTGTTTCTCGTTTGAACTTTTATTTGAAGTTTAATGTTTTGGATATGTCCTCTTCTAAATATCTGTATGTTTGCACTGGCTTCCAAGGTTACCTGTATTGTATTTTAAAAATAGATCAACATTAAATACTTGCAGCCTGATTTAAAAATTACTGAAGTTAATGGAAAGTCTCCCAATGACTTCATTGGTCTTTGGATCAAATCTTTAGGGAACTTTCTCCTTACAAATTGAGATGACCATGGCCTCACATAGTATAAATCACTATTGACATTAGAGAACTTAGAGAGAATTATACCAGTTGAATATCTTACTCTACCTCAGATGAGTCCTTTTTTTTTCCAAAACTTAAATCAATGAAATTGCTTTGTGTGCATTTTATCCACACAAGAGTGTTCACTGGACTGCTTTCAGAAAGAAATGCAAGATTAATTAAAATCTGTCACAGATTATGTCCCAAACTGTAAAATATCCTTGTGGATACCCCACTGAGCTGCTGTTATTTCAACATGTCTAATTACTGGGGAATGGCAGTTAAGCAGAACTATTTTTTTGCTTGCGGAATAGCTAGAAAATAAAATCAGTGCTTTGTTCCCATCATCAGTGTAGATGCAAATTCTGTTGCTCTGCAGCTTGGGTTTGTTCTCTAGGTACATTGCCTTGGAACTAATGCCACAGAACCTATATCTGTGTGTGAAAAGAACACACAACGTACAACTAAAGTTGCAAAGGCTTTGCCTTTTATATCTAGTTTTGACATCTCAAAAATGTGCATAAGAATTTTCTCTCCTTTAAAATGTGATGCTATAAATGGATTTTTTTTAAGATAGACACTTGTAACTTTAGTGAAACTCAGCTGTTCATAATATTGGAAAAAAATGACAGAAAGCTGACACATAGAATCATAGAATGCTTAAGGTTGGAAGGGACCTCTAGAGGTCACCTAGTCCAGCCCCCTGCATACGCAGGATCACCTAGAGCACGTGGCACAGGACTGCGTCCAAGCGGGTTTTGAAGATCTCTAGAGAAGGAGACTCCACAACCTCTCTGGGCAACCTGTTGCAGTGCTCTGTCACCCTCACTGTTAAGAAATTTTTCCTTAAGTTCCTGTGGAACTTTTGATGCACATGCCTTATTTAATTTCGTAAATAAAAGAATTTCAGATGAAATATATTGATTCGGGTCTTTCTGAGACATATGTGTCTTACTTCCTAAAAGAACCACCTAAAATTAGAATAAACTGAGCAAGCCACACTGATTTTTTATGTTGAGAACCCTGTCCATCCCTGTACTTATAAAACACAGCAATAATTTCAAATAGCAGTTGAAATCATAGCTGTAATGTAAGAGAAAAGATACATCCATCCAGTGAAATTATACAGGCTATACCACACATATACGCTGCTTCTTTACTTGCCAAAAGAGCTTTGAGCATATTCGCCTGAATATAAAACAGTAAAAAATGGAGCCAGATAAATAATGCTATGTGTTTTACGTGAGATTTTTTAAAACAGTTGTACTTTTGCTCAACAGCAAAAAAAAATCTTTGAACACTGTTCAAGATTCAAGTTATGTTGAAATGTGGCTAACAAAGGGGAACTGCCATAATGGCAAAAATATTTTATTTCTGCTTTAGGCTAATTAATGTGGAAAAATGTCTCATTTTTACAGCCCATATTTTAAACCTTTGACAGTCATACAAGTGAAGTCATTTTCCTGAAAAATGAAAACCCTGGGCTTTACAAGGAGATAACCTTTTAAAAGGGCAAAGCTGAAATTCCTTGCACAACACTTACAGCACCATAGCAGCCGATGGAGTTTGTCATCACAATTGCGAGATCTTCCAAAATCAGTCACACTTATAAACTGGAATATCTACTAGTTAAAAAAGTTAAAACTTCTAGAGGTAAACTCTGCCTTGCCTTGAAGACCTGATCTAAAAGGCTAAAAGAAAGACTTCCCCTTGACAAGTGTCTGAAGTTTCAGGGGCATATTTTGCAATTTCACTTACATATTTCCACTGCAATATCAGACCAAAAAACTGTGGTCTTAATTGCAAAGGACCTTGGTTTTCCCAGTTTAGATGGTGTCTCCATGGCCTGTGCTAATACAACAGTAACAGCAGTGGCTTGCCCCATCTGTCCCTTTTTTCCCATATCTAAGCTATTTATCAAGGAGCTAAGTTGAAGTGAAGATGCAGTAGGCAGGAGGGATGTACTGCTTTGGTGGGTCTAGACAGTTATAGCACTGGCAGGGGAACAGGGGTGGAGGCAGATGAAAGTATCATAGTTCTTTGCAGGGTCTTGACACTGTGAATGCTCAGGGAGGATGGTACAGGAAGGATTTTACCATTGCCACAAAATGGAATTCTACCAGTATTCTCAAGCCAACCTTCAAAAGGAGGTGAAAGACAGGACCAAACAATATCTTTGAGGTAGGTGGAGTCTGAAGCCAACGACCTGAGTGGATGCTGAAGTAGTGATGAGGAAGGAGGGGGAATCTCAGGGATACATATGATGAGCCTCAGTGTACAAGGCATTTGGGGTGAGGCAGCACAGAATGCTGTGCAGTACCGGGTTCTGCTGACAGCAGGCTACCACTAGCCTGCACTTAGACTACAGTAATTCAAGAGAAAAATCTCAGACTGGTATTTTTTCCCTCCACCTCTCTCCTCACAATTAATTCCAGAGATAACTGAAATAAAGATTGATGAACAAACAGTGCAGGTATTGACACGAAGACCTCTGAAATTTAGCTTACCTAAATGCATAAAGTAAAATTAAAATAAAGGTATTAATTTAATATGAACTTTTTGATATAGTAATAATGCAGTCACCTTCACCTTGTGGTTTTTGAACAAAGGTAGCAGTTCCCATTTTCCTATATTGTTCGGCTCATGAATGTACCAAATAATTACTTTTTAAGAACATATATGATCCATAACTGGCATTTTTTTGACTGAAAGATTCATATACCACTTAAAAATCACTTTATATATGATATCACAGGACATCAAACTTTGATGGATAATTCTAATTACTGGAGAGACAAATGAAAGCTTAACAGAAATACAGAACAGGCTCTACCAAGAGGAACCACTTAATAGAGTAGAAATTTTTAATTAAACTGCTTAAAGTGCATTTTGGTTTGTTTTTTGAGAAATCTACTTAACAATTGGAAACTTGACAGTTGGAAGGTAACAGGCCTTTGCTGAGGATTTGATATTTCTGCCTTTCCCTTCATCCTTCCTGAGTAGCCTCACACGTACTATGTCTTCTTTCTAGGATTTTATAAAATATGCTAATATAGTTAATTGCTTTTGCTTCTTTTTAAACATATGTACCTTTTATAGATAGTATGAATCATTTCTTAATTGCCCCAACCCCCATCACAATCTTTCTGCTTGCCTCTCCTTCTTGCTTATAAGTCTGGAAGGTTGTTTTCCCTGTTTGGAAACTGGTTATTGCTTTTGCTTCACTGATAGACTCCATTTTCCTTTCAAAGTGTGAGGTATTAAAGGTTTTCATGATAAGGCCAATGGTACCCAAGAGACCTTCCTAGTTTCGTCCACTCCTGACAGCCACCACTGTCTCACAAGCTGAGCTGGAGTTGTGTCTTTTGTACAGAAAAATGGCAGAGTTGGTGCAACATACTGTCATAAACTGGGAGGTTTACAGCCTCCCAGTTCTGCTCACTACAAAGAGCTTTAGAAGATATTTAAGTGGGCTCCTGCCTTGGGCAAAAAGCTAAACTTCAGGACTGCTAGGAATTCAAAGATCCCTGAGGAGCAGACTTTGACTGTGTATTTAAACAAGCAACTGTGTATTGTTTAAAACAGGAGTGGATGCAGCCCTTATCTAAAGCAGGACAGGGGTCAGAGTTGCTGCACAATCTCTTGTCTACCACCCTTTCACATGAGTCAGGACCACATGTAGTTTTTTTGGGGCTTCCAGATTTCAGACCAGTTCAGGAAAGTGAGAGCAAAGAATAGGAGTATAAGGCACTCAGTTCGTGCAGGCTCTGTCAGCTGCTGTCAGGGTAATTTTACAGTAGAAAAGTTATTGGCTATATCATAGTTGTATTTGTATTAAAAACACTTTGCCTGTTATTATAACATTTTCTGTATACTAGGGAAACATTGCTAGTGTTAATATGGAAAGGTAATATACTGTTCTATATCTCCTAGTTCTGACATTAGTTCTTCTATCAGAGAGTGATTTCAAATCAATATCATTTGCTATCTCATTTGGCACTTGTCAGACTTGTTCATCATAAAGAAATAATAGAAATCCCTTAGGGGAGAAAAATAACATATGGTGCGTGCCAGGCTCCATCTATTCGTGCAATATATGCCAGTAACTTGAGGTCAGGAATTAACAAGCACCAGTCATGAGTGTAATTGTGTCAGTCTTGCCTTTCCCAGAAGCTGTTGCCTGAAGCTAGAGATGTCACAATCTCTTTAAGAAAGGGAGAAGCAAATGGAAAAATCATTAGGCTGAAGGTATTTTGCAGCAGGTTTTTCAAGTCTGAACAATATCTCAATTTTTCCCAACAGTCTATCTTTCCAAATGTTTTTGAAATATTCTATGCCCTAAGCTTAGGTTCTTTTATCTCATTTTTGACTCAACAACTTAATGTATTGAAGGAAGCAATTACAGGATAGTGACTAATTGGCATAACATTTCTTATATCAGATATTAATGGAATTTAAGAATCAAAGAAGTGTGGGTTAGATGAAAGGATAGTGAGGTTGATTGAGAATTGGCTGAGAATGGCAAAGCTCAGAGGGCTGTGATCAGTGGTGCAGAGTCTAGTTGGAGGCCTGTAACTAATGGTGTTCACCAGCGATTAGTACTAGGGCCTAGTCTCATTCAAATTATTCATCAATGAACTGGATGAAGGAGTTTGCTCTCAGCAAACTTGCTGATGAGGCAAAAATAAGAGAAGCGACTGATCCAGCAGGGGGCTGTGCTGCCATTCGGAGGGACCTGGAGAGGCTAGAGAGGTGAGCATAGTGGAACCTCATGAAGTACAACAAAGGCAAGCACAGGGTCCTGCACCTAGGGAGGTGCACCTATGCACCAAAACACAGGTTGAGGGTTGACCTGCTGGAAAGCCTCTCTGAAGAAAAGGACCTGGGAGTCCCAGTGGATAACAAGTTAAACATGAATCAGCAATGTGCCCTTGTGGCCAAGAAGGCCAATGGTGTCCTGAGCTTCATTAGAAAGAGGTCCCTGCTAGTCGGCCCTGATGCGGCCGGTTCTAAGCACGGAGTCCAACATAGGGCTACAAAGATGATTAGGAGAAAGGCTGGGGAAGCTGGCCTGTTTACCCTAGAGAACAAGATACAAATCTCTTAATGGAGAGTGTCAAGAAGGTGGGGACAGACTATTTTTAGTGATGGCCGATGACAGGACAAGAGGTAATGGCCACAAATCGAGACACAGAAAAGTTCATCTGAATATGAAGAAAATTTTCTTGACCGTGAGGGTGACAGAGCACTGGAACAGGTTGCCAACAGAGGCTGTGGAGTCTCCTTCTCTGAAAAATTTCAAAAGCCACCTAATCATGATCCTGTGCAATGTGCTCTAGATGGCACTGCTTGAGCAGGGCAGTTGAACTAGATGATCTCCAGAGGTCCTTCCACTCTCAATGTTCCTATGATTCTGTGATCAAGCACTAGAGTATGATTGCATCTTCTAGAGGTGTTTAGAATAAAGATTATTCAGAAGCTGAACAAGTAAAGGTTAAAATGCCTTTCACTCATTTCTCCTGGAGCACAAAAATCTTTAGCACATATTTTTCAGTTCCTACAGCAAATTTAGTCTTCAGGAAAGGTGTGTGTGCATGCATGTATGGACATGTATGCACATGTACTGTGGTTCCACTTGAGTCTAACTACTCATATGAAGGAAAAATGCACAATCAAAAGAAGACAAAGTTATGAATATCTGTATTAAAATTGCATAGAGTAATATGCAAGGCATCTTGAAATTAGTGTGTGCTAAGTTGTTCTGTATATAACTAAGGAATTACAGTATTGTTTTTCATTAGACTGAAAGACTCAAGGTCCTCTCCGGTTTTAGGATCCTCTTATGGGTCACATGGTTTTGCAAAGAAAAAAATATATAGATCTCCAAAGCGTACGGAGTTATTGTAGTTATCTAAAAATCTGTTCAAAAGGTAAACAACACTGTAACTACTAGGGATTAAGGTTAAACTTTTCTAGGAAAATCTTTTCTAGAATTTTCCTACACATCTAAGTTTATTTTCAATTTTCCGCTTTAGTTTGAAGCAGCTGGTATAACTTGCCATCAGAAACAGCATAGTAGGTAGGCACACTATGAGTTGGTTCCAGCTCATAGTATGACGGCTCCTTTATTTGAGTGGGTATGCAATGATCACAGAATCACAGAATGCTTAAGGTTGGAAGGGACCTCTAGAGGTCATCCAGTCCAACCCCCCTGCACACGCAGGGTCACCTAGAGCACGTGGCACAGGACTGCATCCAAGTGGGTTTTGAAGATCTCCAGAGAAGGAGACTCCACAGCCTCTCTTGGCAACCTGTTCCAATGCTCTATCACCCTCACTGTTAAGAAATTTTTCCTTAAGTTCCTGTGGAACTTTTGATGCTTCAGTTTCCAGCCGTTTCCTCTGGTTCTATCAGTGGCCACCACTGAAAAGAGGCCAGCACCATCCTCCTCACTGCCTCCCTTGAAGTACTTATATACACTGATCAGGTCTCCTCTCAGCCTTCTCTTCTCCAGGCTGAACAGGGCCAGCTCCCTCAGCCTCTCCTCATAGGGCAGATGTTCCAGGCCCCTGATCATCCTTGTGGCCCTGCGCTGGACTCTCTCCAGCAGCTCCACATCCTTCTTGTACTGTGGGGCCCAGAATTGGACACAGTACTCCAGATGCAGCCTCACTAGGGCTGAGTAGAGGGGCAGAATCACCTCCCTCGACCTGCTGGAGGCGCTCTTCTTAATGCAGCCCAGGATCCCTTTGGCCTTCTTGGTCACGAGGGCACACTGCTGCCTCATGGTCAACTTGTCGTCCACCATGACACCCAGGTCCTTCTCTGCACAGCTGCTCTCCAGAAGATCAGTCCCCAGCCTGTAGTGGTGTCTGGGGTTACTCCTCCCTAAGTGCAGGACCTTGCACTTGTCTTTTTTGAATTTCGTAAGATTTCTCACCGCCCAGTTATCCAGTCTGTCCAGGTCCCTTTGGATGGCAGCACAGCCCTCTGGGCTATTGGATACTCTTCTCTGTTTGGTATCATCAGCAAACTTGCTGAGGCAGCACTTCGTCCCTTCGTCCAGGTCATTGATGAATAAATTGGACTGGACCAAGGACTGACCCGTGGGGGACACCGCTAACCACAGGCCTCCAAGTAAACTCTGCGCCACTGATCACCACCCTCTGAGTTCTGCCATCCAGCCAATTCCTCCACCTCACTGTGCACTCATCTATCCCACACTTCCGCAGCTTGCCCAGGAGGATGTTGTGAGGGACAGTGTTAAAAGCCTTGGTGAAGTTGAGATAGATGACATCTACTGCGCTCCCCTCAACCATCCAGCTAGTCATTCCATGATAGAAGGCTATCAGGTTAGCCAAGCATGATTTCTCCTTGGTGAATCCATGCTGACTACTCTTGAGCACCTTCTTGTCCTCCACGTGCCTGTAGACAATGGCCAGTATGAGCTGTTCCATCACTTTTCTGGCGATGGAGGTGAGGCTCACAGGCCTGTAGTTGCTGTAGTCCAGCTCTCCTGCTCCAGCAGGGACACCTAGAGCACGTGGCACAGGGTGATATCCAGGCGGGTTTGGAAGCTCGCCAGAGAAGGAGACTCCACAACCTCTCTGGGCAGCCTGTTCCAGAGCTCTGTCACCCTCACAGGAAAGACGTTCTTCCTCATATGGAGGTGCAACCTCCTGTGTTTCAACTTACACCCGTGACCCCTCGTCCTGTCACTTGCCACCACAGGCCCATCCTGTCTACAATCACCCCTCAAGTACTTGAACATGTTAATCAAGAAATGTTTCCTGTTCAGTCATTTATGAGAGTATGGCCATGTAATCTACCCCTTTTCTTCATTTCCTCTTTTGTAGAATCATGACCTCAAGGTCATCATCACCCTTGCTCTGAAGATAAAATCTGTAAGCAAGATGGGGAGTTACCAAGGAAGTATACCAACTGCAGAAAACAAATGTTCAACCATTTAAATATCCCGAGGAAATTAATGCAGATAAAATGCTATTAAATAGAATTTATGAACAAAAGGAAAACATATGTTGGCCCACCTTCCCAAATGATTCACCCAAAATTAATTTCAGTGATATCATCCCTACCACAAAGCATTCATTAAAAAAATCTGAGTAATTATTAACCATAGAGTTAGGATTTTTTACAAGTTATTGCAAACCGCATTAATGAGTCCTCCATTTTTGAGTTTCTCTGTGAGTCTCTCTTATGTTGCTTGCTTTAATTAAGTTTTTCTCATAAAGGACATCTGTTCATTATCAGAAGAAGAAAAAAAAGAAAAAGAAAAAAAGAAAAGAAAAGGAAAAAGAAAAAAAGAAAAAGAAAAAGAAAAAAGGGAAAAAAGAAAAAAGAAAAAAGGAAAAAGGAAAAAGAAAAAGGAAAAGGAAAAGAGAAGGAAAAAGAAAAAGAACAGGGTATTCAAGAATGAGATCCACAAAATCCGTCACACTGAGATAGAAGCAGTCTGATCTAGTCAGTATAACTGTATGAACATGATGTATCTTCCATCACAGCCTCTCAGGACATACAGCTCAATATCCTCTCCTACATAAAACAGACTCATTCAGGTGGGAAGGAGTCTCAGAAGGCCATCAAGGGCAACCTCCTCCTCAAAGTAGGGTTCATCACTGAATTCGGTTCATGATTAATCTCCAAACACAGGGACCCTGAGGAGCTATACTTGCAAGTAGCCTTCTGAATAGCCCAGCCCTTTATTCATGAGCATCCAAGCCCTTTCTTTCTAAACCAAGGATGGATCCATAATATTTTTCAAAGGTGGAAGACAGGGCCCAGGAAGAACATCTCTTTGGATACGTGTAGCATCATCTCAGCATTAATTAATCTCATGGGCAATTACCACAGGCCCTATGAGGCATGCTCACAAGCTTTTTATTTTGGTGCCTGAGGAATTTTCACAATAGAAGAAGGGTGCTTACAGATTTGAGAGATTCTCAAGCACTAGAGAAAGTTTCAAAGATTATTAGTCAAATTAGCCACATATTTGTGATATGAAGAATAAAACACTCAATGAAGGACATTGAGTTGAGCTACGCCCAAACTCCTTTATGACATCAGTCACCTTAGGGGAAGCTCTACTGCCTCTTCCTCTTACCTGTCAATAGGCAAGAGAACATTCATTTCCAACAAATATAACAAAAAATACTCCAAAAAAAGATAAATATAAAAATGTGTTTGGAAAATACATTTAAAACAGCCACTCATTCACCAGTAAAATTAATAAACATTAGCAATCACTAACTTCCTTCTAAGAAACTATTTAAAGATCTTTTTTCTATTTTGGAAATGTTTTTTTAGAAACTCAGTTCCCATCGCAATAGAAGTTAACTTGGAAGATCATCCTGCTTAAACCAACCTAAAAAAAAATGCTAAAATACGAATGAAGTATTTCAAAAAAGCTATTTCAATAGCTCAATAGAACCAGCTATTAAAAAAAAACTACAAGCAAGATGTTGGATTTTAGATGTAAACTAAACCTGACTAAAAATGCCATGAAAAGTCACCATGTTTGAGCTATATGTAAAACCTCTGAGTTATCTAGTGGGCAAATATTAGAAAAGATTTTATTCATTATACACAGATGATACTATCTAGAGCTTACCTACCAGTTTTGGGAGTCATCTTTTCAGGAAATACCATTCCACCTTCCTTCAGATTGGTAGCTATGGGAACAGGCTAAGTTGTTCTGTACATATTCCTAATTTTCCTTAACTCCATCAGGTCTTTCATACTCACCATGACGACACAAACTATTACATATGTATAGCAGAGTTGCACATTTTTATCAATTCCTGTTCCTTACGGATGGCAATATCCAACACTTTTGAAAATGAAGACATTTTAAGGGTTTTAGCTGGACATTTAATCATCCTTGTTTAGAATAAGTCCACATTCTTTCCTTTCCAAAGCAACATGTTTTACTGAGCTCTCATCTGCTGGTTTTATCTGCTGACTTGCATATGTAACTTATTTACAACTCCAAAGATATTTTAGGAATAGTTGACGCCTATTTACTTCCCATGCAAAGAATTTTGTTAAAGAACAAGATAAACATTTACCTATAGAAAAAGATGAAGAATTGCTTCTTTCTCTTCTGCTATCACTCAAATAGACATGCAAGTAAGGTCTGATCCTTGGCTTCTGCTGGAGTCCCTTTGTGATAAGAATGCTTACATGAGTCACTGACAGGCATAAAGCCAGAATTATTCAGTGCATCTTCCAGGCTGCTCTATAGCATGCCAGGAGCAGTTTTGGCTTTCAGCTTTGGAAGCAGAATGCTAGCTTCAAGCCACTTTTCTCACCCCCTTCCCTCATCATGTCTGTTAAAGGACTTGCCCTTAACAGCAGCTTCTTTCTCTTCCAGATGGCAACTTCTAAAGTATACAACAGGAGAGTGGGAACATAATTCTCACATCTTCACTGATGTTGTAAGGTTAAAAAATGTTCATATAAGAGACACAAAACTGCCGTCTCAGAGTAAATAGTGTGCTTGCTAAAGGATAATATACTCTTAAGCTGCTATGTATTTCCTATGGGTACAAAATAGAATCATAATACAACTATAAAGCCCACACAGTTGCTTGGGGCCAGATTCTCAGCCTAAAGCAAACAGCATAGATTAAATCTCAAGAGCATATATAACTTGTTTTAGATTTCCTGTTTGTTCTCTCAGAACTTTTTCTGTTCTAGTGGAGTATGGAGTTTATGGTACAGAATCAGAGTGCAGATGACTGGAGTCCCCTCAAAATACATGGAAGGATTACATTTAGAGGGAATATTCAAAAATATTGAACTAATTGAAAATGAAACAAATGAAGCCAAAGTTTTAACCCTTCATTTTCAGCTGTATAGTGGTACAGGGAAAACAAATACAACAATCCTACCCAGTTATGGATTCAAAGACTATGTGAAAAGGCCATGTAGCTTGAGGCTGCATAATGTAAACAGAACAACTGAGCACTTCTACTCTAGTCTTCAATTTATCACTGATTTCTTTGGCAGGCCTGAAAGGGCAGATTACTGAGAAATTATCATAATCTGGAAAACACTGTGCCCCAAGGGATCACCAAGTAGGGTGTTCATAGCATGTTTTCCCTTATTTGGGAGACCTACACTAATGTAGGATGCCCAACTAAGCAATGAAAATGTGCACATCAGCATAAAACAAATGTTATATTGCTGTCTCCTGCTCCTCTTTTTTCAGTTTATGAGACAGCTATAAACAGGGCATATTGTGCAGATGTACTGAACTTGACAGGTCAGTTTCTCTGCAGCTTCTCTTGCAAATCTCAAAGCTGGTTCATGAGGCTTTCTTTTGATGCACTTATCATCCTTAATCATAATTATTTTTTATATGTCCTGCAATATGTAATTACCAATCAGGCATCCATCAGGTGCTAATCACTTAAAGTTTCATTAAGGACTCACAAAGCAAATTTCTACCTAGTCTTCCCTCTTCTTGACTTGACTTTCATAAGACCTTTTACAATGCCCTGCATGATGTTCTCTTAAGAAGGCTAAGGAAATATGATCTAGTAGAATAATCTAGAAATGTGAAAAATGTGGGGGAAAAAAAAAAGAATGGAAATCAAAGGAAGTTATCACATAAGAGACTATTTCCTTTAAGATTTCTCAAAGATTTAAGACTGGAGAGAAGACCGAGGATGGATTTCACCAATGAATATCAATATCTGAGGGGAGAATGTAAAGAAGATGGGGCCAGGCTTTTCTCAGTGATGCCCAGAGATGATTCAAGAGGTTCCAGGCACAAACTGAGGCGCAGGATTTTCCAGTTGAATTCAGGGAGAAACTTACTTATTGTAAGAGTAGTAGAGCACTGGAACAGGTCACCCAGAGACACTGCGCAGTCTCCATCCCCAGAGATAGTCAAATGCTGTCTGGATAGGGTCCTGGATGGCCTGTTCTAGGTGACCGTGCTTGAGCAGGGGATTGGCACTAGATGATCTCTAAAGGTCCCGTCTAACCTCAATTGTTCTGTGGTTCTTTGATATGTTGGTACCTAGTCCATTCAGTATTTTAGTAGAAATTATACTGATAAAATGAACAGAAGCCCCAGTCTGGGAAGATTTGCAAGCTCATTACAATTCAAAATGTTGCGGAAATGGACAAATGAATTGCAAACACTGATACAACAGATGCAGGAAGGAAAAAATTATCTGTTTCCTTAAAAAAAAAAAAAAGTAAAGAGGGGTGGAGCAAGATCTGGAAGCTTTAATGGAGCACAAAGTAAATATAAAGCAGCAATATAATGTTTTGGAGGAAAAAAAGGGAAGTGTTTAAGTGATACATTTCTGGTTTGTATTATCGGAACTTCTAATGCAAGATTCTAAAGCATGCTGCAGAGAAAAGGCCTCATCTGGGGCTATTCCAGGCATAATCCTTGAAGGAAGAGGTAGGCAACTTGGAACAAACCAGATGAGAGTAGAAAGAACAATTAGAGGTTTAGGGAATATGATTGATGAAGAAATTGTACTTGATTAGTCCACAAAGACAGAAAGAAACCATGATAACTTTTTTTCCAGTACATAACAATTGCCATTAATAGGATAGTAACCAGCTGTTTTCCATGACAAATCAACTTTTCTCATTTAGAATCAAAAGCAAGACGAAAAAAATATTTTCTTGTTGAAAAAAGAAGAAAAAATGAAGAAAAAAATGTAGATTAAAAAAAAAAATGAGACTACTATAGAAAAACTTGGAGATTTTTGACAGGATTCCTAAATATCTGTTTGTTACCCATCAGTGCAGAGCTTTTGACTAGAGGATCTTCTGGCATCTCCTAGCCTGCTTCTGTGATCCTCAGACTTTCCAAGATCATTGTCAATGTCTAGCCAAGCTTATGAAAGTCAGCTGAATATTAGCTTAGATTTGTCAAAGACAACCACCTCAAACACTGAAAAAGTGCAGCACATAACAGGCTAGATGATAGATTAAGTTAAAAGATTTTTTTTTTCAATGTATTCTGTCTTCTACTATGTCATTTATTCAGCACAAACAAGGCTAAAATCTTTGTGACTTCAAATATTTTGCTCATCCCCTGTCTGGGTTTGTTACATGTGAATTCATACTGCATAAATGGAGAAGCATTTTCATACAAAAAGTCCAATCTTATTTCATGTTTCAAAAGATTCATTTGTAATGGATATATGAAATACGCCAACAAATTTTATTCACACTAGATGAAATTAAGAATCCTTCAGGAATTAAAACACTGATATGTTCTTAAAATTATTTGAATTTGCCCCTAACAATTACTTTTTATGGATGATAAAGTAGAAATCTTGAAAATTAATTGGAAATAGCATTAAGCCTTGCATTAATTAATTAAAGGGTATGCAGGAAGTCGATTTCCATCTATGGGAAAGGTACACTGTATAGTAGCTTAAACATATTTGAATTTGATAGGAACTATGAATTCATAAGCAACTTGACTTCTCTCAAGTAATGTATTATTTGCCATACTAACCATTTTACCAGTGTCAATTAAACATCTTTATTTAATAACTGATTTTTTTTCTGTCTCTCAATTGCATTTGAGCAAATTTAAAATAACACACTATCAAATCATTCAAAAGACAATTCAGCATCCTATTTTTATTATCTTCATATCGTTTTCTTCTTACACCTATTGTGAATTAACTTTGCAAAATGCTGCGTTTTTAAAATTCCGGCTTGGATTTGTTCATATTTCTTCTCTATCTTAGTTACAAAGGACTGTAATTTTAAATGAAACAAGAACATCAGATAAAATTGGCATTGATATGCCTTATTTAAATTTAAATGTTAGAATCTTTTTTTTCCAAATTTTATCACATATCTGTTCAATTGAATTTCTTATGTCATATTGACATTCCTTAACTGTGATGTAGGAGGTTATACACTTCCTGCTGTATGACAGAAGAAACAATATTTAGAGGGAATACATGAGCTAGGCAATTTATGTTAAGGCAAGAAAGGATGCTCAGCAGATTATATCTAGGAGTGTTTTTTTCCTAATAAAGGAAAATGCTGGTGGATTATCATTACCCTGATTTCCAAATAAAAATATTTAAAATACTCAAGAACAGTTTTCTTATTAATTTGCTTTGATATCTTACCTTCTTTTTACATGTGTATATAAATCAACTATTTGTATCAGAATTTTTAGTGTTTGTAACTTACTATCATCTAAATACTAATTTAAAAAAAATCAATTTAGAATCTAAAATAACTTTTGTTGTCTTAATGGCCCTCTTTACCAGAGAATTCAAGTTAGACATTACAACTATCCTTATACAAGTAAAAAGAATGGAACATTTCCAGACACAGGAACTTGATCTTCTACGTGGTTCTTCCCAGCATGGTTTTGGTCAGGCAAACTACCACTCTCCCAGACGATTACTGGGCACAGCTCGGGAGCTGTTTTGGCCCAGGATTCATTCTCAATAAACACCTGGGTGTAGCCACCTAGTTTTTAAGGTAAGATGGTTTAAGAGTAGGGCTGTCACCACACTGTGCCAAATAGTTTTGAGAAAGAGGACTGGTCTGGGCTCTGGTTTATTCACTAGTTTAAGTTTGGCCAACACTTCCTGAATGTCTTGAATAGCTAACCTAACTTTAACCTAACCTAACCTAACCTAAGAGCAGTGCTGGCGTTTTGTCAGGAAACGAAGAAGTTAGTAGTAGTCTACATCAGTCTTCATAGGCAACTCTCCTAACAAAGAAAAACCCATATATGATATGATGAAGAAGGAATTTAGACAGACATGTCTAAATTGCCACATTGTCACAGAAGAAAGAACCTTTATTTGAAAAAGAGGCAACAACCTCAGTTTAAGACATGATCAAAGAAAATGTTTCTTTGTCTCATAGCAGTCATATTATTTTTTCATATGTTTCTACAAAATTTATACAAACTTATGTAATCTATGCAAAATTAATATTGGGGAGATTGTTTCAAGAGGAGATTCTCTTCACTGTAATTGGAATTTCAAAACTATGAGATAGTTATGCTAAATCAGTGCACCTGAGCACAAGCTGACAAATATCTACTTTTTGTCTGGACAGTGGCAATATCCAGTACTAAAGGAAAAGTTTCTTTTCTATGAGATCTGACCACAAGCTGCAATTTGCCACACTATTAGAGCATTCCCTGAAAGAAACAAGAAAGTTCCTGGGAGTTACACATGTCAAAATTGGCTAAGACTGTGTTTTTCATATATGGAGGAATATTCCGTGTTGCCTCTAGAAGACATGCCACAAACATCTACAATGATTTAATCAGATATTGCAGATGTTACAAGAATTGTTTTCAGAGTGCTCTGTTTTATTACCAGGATTCTCCTGATTGTTATCTGTTTAAAAAGCTTAAAATGAATGTCTAATTCTGTTTCACTTCAGGGCAGTTTAATTTTGTTCAGAAATGTTCATATAAGGTATCTCAGAATGCTTTACAAATGAAACTAAAAACATGTGGCAAGCAAGTTTTTGTGACAACAAATGCTGCACAATTCACAAATGTCAAATACAGTATTAACATCAGTTTCCCTCTTCAAGTTCATTTACATGAACTCTAGTTTATTTGCAAGGATATTTTACCTATCATGTTATCATGGAATATTTGTTCATTTATTTTTTTAAATTTATGCGGTCAACTGAAAGCAAGATTGTACTGAAATACAGGAACTCTACTCTGAAGAAAATATTTTTTCATTGTCTTTGCATGTGCCAAGTACAATACATCTTTGTCTTTCACTGATTTAAAAACAAGTCTTTAAATATAAATGTCTACAGGGGATAATTTGGTGGTCTAATTTGGTGGTCTAAGGTTATGACAGGAGGAAAAGACAGTGAACAGCTCCCCAAGTCAGATGGATTTGAGAGTGTTAAAACAAAGGAAATAGAGGAGTAAGTGTGAGGTGGCCAGTTCCTATATATGGGATGGATACTCCTTTTCTGTAATAGGAAACCATGAAAAAAACATAGCTAAGAATAGTATTCATAGAAAAGTGCTTTCAGGGACAAAATTCACAGCCATTTTCACATATAATCTAATGCAGCACACCCTGCTAATATGATCAAAAAATGTCACTCAGAAACCACCTTAAGCAATATCAATCATCTGCCATTTTGGCAGACCATCACTGTGAATAATATGGCTTTTTCATTTTTAAAAACAACAAATATTATTCTATAAGTGACACTGCGGATAGGAGAAAGCAGTAGATGCTATATATCTCAAATTCAGTTAGACTTATGACTTCTCCTTCCATTAAAATCTTGCAAGTGAAACAGTGGATGGACCCTAGGTAGAACCATTATGGGATATCGCAAAACTTACTAACAATATTTGTTCTCACAGTAGACTTAAAAATTTTGATTCAGTATCAAAAAATGGAAGCACGTACTGAGCAGGCTTATGACATGGTTCCAGTTCTAGTCAGTAGTTTCATCTTAACAATGGAACAAAGTTAGAATTTAGCAAACCAATGGCTAAAAACATTGAGTGACAGAAATAGAACTCCAAATTCACAAATTGGAGAAACAGTCTGAAAACATTTAATAAAAATAAGCAATTTAATAAAAACAAGCTTCTACATTTATGCAGCAATAAGCAACTGGGTTGTGAGCAACTGACAGCAGTCTAAACAGGCACAATCTAAACATGAGTTAATGGTGTCATGATGTTGCCAAAAGGACAAATAATATTATGGGTTACTTGAGCAGGATTCATCAGTAAGACATGTGGAGTAAACCTTCTGTTCTACTCAGTATTGCTATATTCCTCAGTGGAAATGTTATGCTGAAATGTCAGCCACAAACCAATTAGATTCAATAATATATATATAAGGAAATATTGAAAGAAATGGAGTTATCTAGTCTAAAGAAAAGAAGGTTGATGGATGACTTCATTACAATCTTTAACCCTGAAAAAGATTACTGCTAAGAAACAGGTGTCTTTGGATGTTAGGATGGGATGAATCACTCTAAAACAGTTGCCTCTGTCAATAAAGAAAGTTGAATTTAAATCGGGGTTCATGTGCATAAATTACATTTGGAAAAGCAAAGATATTTTCAGGTCCAACAGATTAAGATTAATCTAATGTGCCTCTCTTTCTCATTTGTAATCCTACCAAGCAGGGCAAGATGTCTTTATGGATTGGTAAAATAACATAATGTGTATGCAGTTACACCCAAACAACTTAAAACAACTATTGACAGTTGCTGGTCTTCATACTCCACTTTTTTCACATAACTTCAAATCTGCAAGATGAATTATATTTATTTCCATGAAATATGGAAAGAACAGATGCCAAGTCCAAGCAGACCATTTTTTGATCTATTCTCCAAAACTATTACTTATTCCCCATACAGGCATAATTTTATAAAGTATTAAGTGAACACCTGTAGATGCAACTCAGTAGATGCAAACAGCAAATGAGTTTCAGAGCCCTGCAGTGGTGGAACCAAAGTCTGGTTGGAGGAGTTTTTGCCATGTTCCCTTCAGGTTAGTCAGTGCCATCTCCTTGTTTGATAGATATCACCTAATCCCAGCTAGAAGTTGCTAGAATGCACGGGGAATGTCCTTCCTCAAGCAAAACTATCAGATCAGAAAACTGCCTTTTCCCTCCTGTAATACTCTTTAAATTATAAGACTCAGGGTCCTTTTTCAAAGGACTATTAGCTGAGGCTTTTGAATGCAGAGTGCTGTGAATTTGGATGAGCAGTCATTTGGGAGTGTTGAAAGTTGCTTCGTAAACCATTTTCTTGGTATCTTCTTGGTATCTCCTTGCTTTCATGAACGCCTTCATAGGAGGCAGATTGGTTGAAGGCCTGTTACAACAGTCTAAAAATCTTTCAGTAACATCTTCCAAGGAGACTGTGGGCATGGCAAAACTGGAATTCAGAGCCATGTTATCAGAGCAAGGAAAAGAACTCTCTTCTGTTCTGAGATAAAATATCTTCCAAAGAAAAATGAATAATGCATTTTTGAAAAAAATAAATATATAAATAAAATAAAATAAAACAAAACAAAACAAAATGAATGACAAGCACCTAAATGGGCAATATCACTATTAAAAAGTTCTTTGCTTGGGAATAAGCTGTAAGAGAACATGCCTATCCTGCCATGCATGTTGAATACAGTGGAAAACACTAATGATTTAATTTACAATGTTGTAGTTGGCATTGTAGACAAGTATATCCCAAATGCAGCACAGAGAGGAAACAAACTTCCCTAATGAATATTGCTTCAGGCATGAGAATTTGGAGGGAGGAAAGGAAGTGGTGGAGGCTTTAGATCCAAGATTAAGCCTGTGGAGACTCCAGAGACTCTCCATCACTATCATTATGCAAGTGAAGACATGGTCAATACTCCAATCTCAGAGTGAACCAGACCTCCGAGAAGAAGGATGTAGGATAGGAGAGGGCAGTGGGAGATGACTGATCGGAGCAAGTGCCTCCAGCTCTGCAGCCCACTAGCTGCCGCAGTCTTGGTGCTCCCCAGGGTCTGCTATAGCTTTGCAGAGACACAGGCTCCAGGTTTAGCAGGCAATCATATGAGAGAAAAAGATTTATTTTGGACTGACACGTGTCAAGAGGCAAACACTTCAGCAGCTTTGCATCAAAAGACTGATTCAATCTCTGATGTACACAGGCTTATATTTCATCCACCTTAAACTTGGAGATGCTAGCACAATTACAACATGCATGCATACATCCAAAGTGGATTTTACTGCCATTGGAACAATCACTTTGAATCATGACTGAACTTGTAGTTTGCAGAGCTGAAACTATTCCCTTTTCTCCATGAAATAAGAAAAAAGGTTGTAATGTGATTAAGCAATCACATTCCTCCTGTAAACAGGTCAAAAACTTGTCAGAACTACCCTGAGCAGTGCTAACTTATTTCTAACAAGTACTCTTTCATTGTCCAGTTATTAAATTTGTTATACTTCAGTAATCACAAACACTGTATTGGAAGTATATTTGTAGGCAGAAGTTTCTAAGAAATTTCTTATTTATTAAAATGAATACTGAGCGATCAAATACTGTCTTCATTTTAGTGGATACTATTGGTCTGATGCTTTATAGAATATTGAAAAAACTACAGGCTGCAAAAGGTGAAATTAAGTAGTTGTACTGGTTTCTTCTGACCTTCAATGCTATGAATCTACTGAACATCTTTCCCTGCAATTTCATTCCTGCAAATATTAAAGTGTCTCTTCCATCTTGTGTACTAGTGATCATATGTATTTATCTTCCTAATACTTGATCCTCTGGAGGCACTAAGCCAGTGAACACTCTAACCTGAAACAAATTATCACAAACAAAAAGACTGAATCATGGATCAGCAGCCAGGAGAGAGAAAATAACCTAATGGAAGCAACAAATGCACTTGCATATTCATAGTCCAAAGAAAACATTTGGCCAACACTTAAAATTATGATAAGTAGCTAATGAGGCATTCATGAAGAGGCTGACAGTTCTGAAATCTTCAAGGGAAGTGAGCATTTGAATGATGTGGAAAGTGAAGAGGTAAAGGTGGGAAAACTACTTTTCCTATAGTTAATCTACTTATTTTGGGCTTTTTGCATGATGCCAAAATGAGAAATTCTTTCCCTTACAGTGTTTTATACTGTGTTGGTTGTGCCTTTGGACTGTTTTGACCTGCAATTCTCTGACTGACTCAGGATTGTGCTGGGAAGTTTCCCCAGACATCATGACTTCACGCCACATTGCACATCAGGTATTTGTCTCAAGTCCCCTTGCCTGTATGTACTAAATATTTTACCATAGAGCAAGCAGAGGCAAAGAAAACCATATTCTACAGAGTTTTAGGTATATGATGCCTAATGCAATTTATCACTGTTGTGGAAGCCCAGTGATATCGAGCTGGATTCTTATTTCCTGTTTCTATATCATTCTCTCATCCCACCAAAGCATAAAATATAAATTGCCTGCACTTTAGAGTCTGCCTGCTGTTGTTACCCACACAATCTGACTTTAGAGGGTGTTTTGGAGGAAGGATGCTTGAACACTCCAGCCTCAGGCTGATGTTGACAGTGGTCTTAGCATTTCAGTTACTGGGAGTCATCTCTGATTTTTCTCCTGCCACCACCGAAGCTCACTTACTCCATCCTTCTTTGGCCCTCTTTCACCTTTGTCTTGAGCCTCAAGTAAAGTTAATGCACACTGAAACACAATGTTGCACAAAAAGCAGCATGTGGCATACAGATAATATCTGCAGATCTTTGGGGATCTGCAAATATATTCCACCAAATAGAGACAGCATCTCCATGTCTACAGGAGTTTAGCTTTCTTTCCATGACTGACACTTTGTGACTATGCTTGTGATGTCCCTTGACTAAAATAACTTTGTTGGTGACATATCAAGTTATACAAAGACAAATTATCAATTTTGTGTGAAAAAGAAGATAAAGTGATAGAATACTACAAATAGAGCTAGAGCAGAATGAGATATGTGGTCAGTGGTCTGGGGTGGCTACCATGATTTAGCTGGGGAATTTGTATCATCTAGTGGGTATAGCCTCAGATGTGTGTGATTAAAAGACACTCAGAAGGTCTATCTAGGCTGTCATCCAAAAGTCAGGCACAAGTGAACTCTTCCTAGGGACAACAGCTACCGAATATAGCCACTAAAAAGCATCATGGCTATTGTATTAATTGTGCAAGAGTGGCATCTGCCGATGGCTGCAAACAAGAACATGCCTCTGAAATCTCAACCTTATGAACAGCTACAATACTTAAGTGTGTTCCTCTGTTACATGGCAGAGTCAGTAGGAAGTCTGGTTAAATCAGAAGGGTAAGAAGTTATGACCTCAGGAACTGGTCCAATATCCTGTAGACAGTAGCCTGGATAATGTCAGCAGTCTAATCTATGACCTACCAAAAAGATATGGATTCCAGGGAGGTCAGATCACTGCTGACTCACAGTCAGCATATGACTTGTGTGTACAGTAGGAGCAAGGCTGAGCTGAGGACACAGCAGACACTGTTGCTTGTGCCCGCAACATCTTCTCCCAAATTTCCCCTGAAAAACTACAGATGGGCCTAAAGATGTAGACTGTCTTTCCTCAGTGCTAAATTCCCCTTGTAGAATTACTGATCAGTAGAATATAGATGCTATTGTTACTCCCATTTTGAGTAAATGGTTTCCAGATTCCCTTTTTTCTTCTGTTCCAATGCCTGGTACAACTCTCTGGTCCTGCCCAGCCTTCTTCCTCACTCATGAAGAGTTCCCTTTTGACTTCCCTGCGCTATTTGAGAGGTTCCTCTCACACCTCAAGATCTTCTTTTGTTCCTGAGCTTTTATCTAATCATGTCAGGAGCCTTTTGTCCATTTCCCATTACCATGGCACAAGTATTTCTGAAAGTCATCTCATGATTGTATGTGCCTGTGTATATTTTCTTGCCTCCCTTTCATTCATGTTTTTTATAGTGATGTTCAGCAGCTCCAAAAAGGCTATCTACCTAAGACTGAGGTTAATTATTCTGATTAGTGATACCGGAAAAGTCCTTCAAGCTTTTAAATCTGTCCCCATGTTGTTTCTGGATCCCAAGGTGGTTTAGACATCTAACTCTTTAGATCAGGGCAAATGTAGGCAGCTTTCTGGGTGAAAAGAGAGGTCTTAAGTGAGATTTAGGTACCTCAGGATGAGGGAAGCTAGGAGTATTCAGATGAGACTTTTGAACAAGGCATCAAAAGTTCGCCTATGTTTTCTTCATGCTTATACTCTTCTTTGGATCTAGATCCTACTCCTTTTAGGATCCTACTCCTTTTTAACAATATGGGCCCTAGTTATTTGCAATGTGATCTGCCTAAATTATCGGTGACATTGTTTTAACATCATTCTGACACTGTAATTTTCCATTTAAGTCATTCTTTGAACTGATAGGAAAAACTTTGTTTCTCTATAATAGAGTTAATTAGCTTAATAGATTTTAAAAGAACAGGGATGAGAAAATATCTCATTTTCAGCTGCTTCCTATTTAAATTCTGCCATAAAGTTGGATTGATATATTTTAATATCCTGACACTAGAAAGCTATTTGTACTTAAGCTGGCCTTGTTTTGTCATTGTCTTGATAGTAAGTCATAAAAAAAAAAAATCTATAGTCTTGAATTTATATTAACTTTGCAATAAATCTTAGACACCTTCATACTGGAGACGGAAAAAATGATTAGGTCATCTCAGCTAAGTGCCTGCCAATGGAAGAATATTTTCTGCAGTGTAGTGTCCACTGATTTATAGCCAGATTGGACAAATGAGTTAAGTGATGGCTTCCCTTTTGAAAGCTACTTGAAGAGAATAGCAATACAAGTGTACTTTTCCAGAAGCTACTTCATATCAGAAAAATCTAGTCAAACATATTTGTAATATATTGAACATATATTGAACAAATATATTGAAAGTAGAACAAGTAGATACTTACAAGGGTAAAAGGGTAAAAAGGGTAAAAAAAAATGGCTACAGTTTTGATTGAACCTGATATAACTCTTTTCCACTCAGTATATTACGGAACAGAACTGTAAATCAGTTCTATCTCCTGATCATCTGGAATCAATCTAATAATCTCTAGTAGTTTCGAAATTCAAAAGGGGAGATGGAAATTACAATACTTACACAAGACAGCATTCTTGTAAAGATGACGTTGTGTCTGCTATACCAGCAACCAGTTCTGTGATAAGGATTTTGAAGGCTGGAGTCCCTGTTCATTTTAAAGCCCCCTACCCTTTCCTGTGCCCTCTTGTCCACTCCAGGGTATGGTTTCACAGCTGGTTTAAGAACTGTGGTGGGACCACAGTCCCACCAGAGGGTTATACCCTCTTCCTTCACTGATCCTAAAGTGCATTCCTGAATACCAGCTTTTGGCACCTTTACTAGCTTAGACTGGTTTAAGCTGATGCAGTACTACTGCCTCAAAATGAAGAGAAAAACTGCAAAGAGCAGGCTTTTGTTTTGATAGAGACCACTTTAACCCAGTGGACAAGTATAATAAGATCTGCTGACTAAATAACTGGAAACTATTTTTTTGTGTCAGGATGTAAAATACACACATTGTAGTACAAATGACTTTATATTTCATACACAAAAAGCTGAACAAAGACACTTTACATTGGTAAAAACTGAAGCTCTATGAACAGGTATGATTTACAATTTTTAGAGTTTCTAGAAAATAAAGTGTTGCAGTTATATAAGTCTGTTTATGTAACACCTGGAAGAATGCAGGAAGGAACTGTGAAGGGAAATATATTTGATATTAATGGCTTGGATGCACAGGGCCACATCAAAAGTAGTATTTCTGTGAGCTTCACTGTTACCTTGATTGAACATGAAAGAAGTGAAAGTAGGACAAGTGACCCAAAAAGAGTGTAGAGACGCCTCTGTTCCAAGCATCTCTCTAGAGAAACAGGGAAGCCAAAGCCCATTTGGAGCTGAATCTGGTGAGGGCAACAAGTAGGTTTTCTATGAGGACATCAGCAGCAAAAGAAAGACTGGTGAAAACATCCAGTGGGGTTGCACTGGATAACATCCAGAGGTCCCTTCCTTCCTCAGTGCTTCTGTAATGTCTTTTACTTCGGGCTCTGAAAACTAGAAAGCTACCTGTTTGTTCCAGTTAATAGAAAGCAACAGATTCACAGCTAAAAGCATGTTATCTCCTCTTAAGCCACTGATCTGGCCACAGCAGTGAACCAGTAATGGAATCAAAACTGTGTCAGAACTTGGACCATTTTCTATTTAACTTTTGGTGCCTGCAAACACATTTCTTCTATCTCTCCATGAGACAGAGAACTAGGCTTGAACATCTTCATGTTCTACTGCATCGGTTAGATCTTTATACCTATTCTCTTTCTTTTCTTTTCTCTTCTCTTAAAAAAAAAAAATCTTTTCTAGTGCAACTATTCCTCTTGCTTGTCTAAGCTGGAGTTACAGGAGTTTGAAAGAGAAAACAAGCAACACATTTGAATTCCTCAAGCAACCTGCAATAAAAGTTGGCTCATCAAAAAACTGTGCTCTAGAGTCCCTTGTAAGATTAGGCTATATTTAGTTTCAACCTGCACATTGTTATTTGGTTTAGATCATTATATCAATAATGTAATATTTAAAGCACTACTACTAAAAAAAAATCTAGAATTCTGTGGTGGAACTGCAACCAGAAAGAGAAAGAAACCCACAGGGGCACTCAGTAACATTAACAAAAAGTGCACAAGTGGATGTATAGCTATGAAAATGGATAGTATGGCTGCAGACACTTCCCCTTCTAGAAGTTTGTTTGAAGGGGTGCTTCATTTAAGCTCAGGTGACCAATTTGCTTTATTTTATCCCCCCAAGAGAAATATTATCGAATCTTTGTTGTCAAGCCAAATCTTAAAAATGTAAAGCAGGCACCTGGGTTAGGAAGGGGCAGTTTTCTTTCTTTGATTTTTTTCATGTCTCAAATATTTAAGTTGCCAAACCAGTCAAGGTAGGAAACATGGGGGAAAATTAAATTTGAATAACTCTCTTGAAGGCAATAAAGTAGTGCGGACATCTTTTAAGAATTTGACAATGTTAGAAAAGAAGGTCTGAAGCTACACGGATTAATAGTGTGTGTGGAGAAGAAACCATCAGGGCTGTCCACTTTTCTTCATTTTTTTCCCCATATATAACCAAGGATTTGGCAAGTTCTTCATTTCCAAAAAAAATCTAGTATGTTTTAGGGCCAAGCTCTTCTCGGTGGTGGCCAGTGGCAGGACAAGGGGTAATGGGCACAAGTTAAAACACAGGCAGTTCCTTCTCCATGTGAGGAAGAACTTCTTTCCTGTGAGGGTGATAGAGCCCTGGAACAGGCTGCCCAGAGAGGCTGTGGAGTCTCCTTCTCTGGGAGATCTTCAAAACCCGCCTGGATGCCACCCTGTGCCACGTGCTCTGGATGTCGCTGCTTGAGCAGGGGGGTTGGACTGGATAAACTCTAGAAGTCACTTCCAGCCTCAACCATTCTGTGATTCTGTGATTCTGTGATTCTGTGATGTTTTAATATATTTTCTTCTGTAAAATATTATGAATCTTCCACCCAATGACTGGTATCTTGTTTGTGGATTCCTGATTTCACAGAGTAAAAGAGGAGCAAAGAAAACTAAAGACCCCCTAAAGCATTGTAAGTTTGTCAAATAAATGCTGCCTAGTACAGTCTGATAGTGGAACCCTTGCACTTTTTCTTTAGATCTATTATTCATAGCCTTTCTGGCACAACTTGGCACAGCTAATTCTAGTGCATTAAAAATAAAAACCAATAGATGTTATCATCATTTGTTTTGAAAAAGAGAAGAAGGGCCAAATCCACAGTAAGTTACATGAGCCCAATTTTGGACCATTCAGCTCGGAGCATTCAACATTGTATGGTGGCCATTTTTGTGCTCAGCTACAAGCAGGAGGGAAAAAGTTGCAGAACAAACCTTTAAACTTAATCATAATAGATCTTCAGGCATAATTAGCTGCAATACACATTCAGCACTATGAATTGTGAGCATCAGCTATACATAAAGGAAGCTGATTCAAGTGAAAACCAATATGTTATTTTCTCTTCAGTAAGATCATGGGATATTTGGCTGAACCACCGTGAAGAGTATTCTTCTCTTCCCCTGGATCAAAAGCAAGTCCCCACAAATCAGAGTCATCTGGACATTTTTAAGACTATAACTATTAACGTCCATGCTAAACATGATGGTATTTTTTCCTAATTGTTCAAAAGTTGGGGATAACATGTCCTATTTATTTTTTAGTAGAACTCCTCTGAGCTGCTGTTTACTTTACTGCTCCCAGACCACAAACTTCCAAAACAGGCCCAGCTGTTCAATGTCAGCCGTGACCTTCCACTGGTCATGAACGTGTTCCCGAACCCAAAAACGCAGAGGCCATGGAATGTCATCTTTTTCAGGCTTAGCAAACGTCAGCTGAATGCATTAAACTTTCATGCCTGGCTGATCTTTCTGAGGCAAATGAAAGAATATGTGAAGTCTAGCTGAATTATTTTTCTTTTCATGCCTCCATATGACTCCAAGTCTCTTGCTTCCATGAGATAGCAAAGTGTCTCGTTTGCCCTCTACCTGGGAAAAGAGTGCCAAGCATTACTCTTAGCTTTTGCCCACCTGGGAAAGCACTCAGCAGCCAAGATTCCACAAGATCAGATTTATTTAATCAGAAATCACACTTTTTTTTATTATTATTTTTTGTTGTATTGTTATTGTTATTATTATTTATTTGTTTGTTTTTTATTTATTATTTATTTATAACTATATCAACATTCAGAACAGGAGACAGGGAGATATAAAGGTCAAATCAGCAGATATAATTTTGTTAAACTTTTTATTAAACATTTTTTTTTGTTAAACTTTCTTTCTAGATTCTCTGCATAAAAGATCACAATTTATTCCACTTTATGAGAATGTACTGCTTAGCATTTTGAATCCTGAAGTGCCTTTTAAAAGAAGATCTTTTGATGTAAGATGAGGAATGGATATTCTGAACTCAAATAATCTCTCTGCAGTAAACTAAAGCAAATATATGACTTACAAAGGTGAAATCAAGTACAGCTGGCTGGGTACTTTTATTTCCTCATGCAGAGATGGGCACTACCTTTGTAGCTTTGTGGCCTCCATGCTATCTGTTTAACATTTGCTGTCAATTTCTTATAAATATGCAATGTGCCATAAACTTAAATATGCTAGTATGTTTTCTGATTTCTTATAAATATGCTATGTTGTTGCCTCTGTCTTTCTACTAACTTCCATAAAACTCCTGTCCACACCATTGCCATTCAGTATTCCAAAGCAAGCCATTTTTAGTTATATACTGTACATACTAGGTTATGCGATTAAACACCCAACTTCGCACAGGTAGGAGGGCAGAGAAGCAACTGCAGCTGTGGGGATGTGAACACTGCCCCATGTGGTTCCTTGCAGGCCATCAGAGAGGAGCCATCAGCACATAAACGCTCATTTCCAAGCACACCAGGGAGCCCAGAGGAATGATATGAGTCCTGAGGCACAAGGGCAAGAAGGCTCCAGTAAACCAGGCAAAGACACAAACCCCAGCCTGGCCCCCAGGACTATCCCAGGGGAGCATCAGCCCTGGGGTCGGGGACACAGTCACTGCAAGTCAAGGGGAGAGGCTTTCCAACCATTGCGCAGACTGAGGGGTCATTGCTTCAGGTGTGGGGCTCATTATGGGGTGCAGGGAAGAGGATTTGGGGGCTGTGCAAGACTTCTTACAGGAGGCACCAAAGAGGGACAAAGAAAGGATCAAGGAAGCTTGGGGAGGAATAAACATGAGAAGAGAGAGACATGAGGTGATGTGTAGGCAGGGGCCAGTCAGTTCACCTGTCTGGGCACGTCTGCACCTGACCTGTCTGACAGGAAACGATTAGCTCTAGAGGGGCAGTGAATCAGACGGACACACTGCAGGTGGAATGAAAGGATGTCACTGACCTTCTCAGGTTAAGTGGCACAAGGGCACTGGTGGTGAAAATTCCATCAACTGCTTCAATGATGGAGAATATATTCATCTGCATGGTCTTAGACTGAGAGAAAATATAGGAAAAGTTTGTTATAATTCATACTACTCCTCAGAAATCTGATTTTCAGGTTGTCAGAATATTTGCATGAGTTTACACAGGCAACAGTATTCTTAATATACACAAAATGTACTAAAAACGGAAACAGAAAAGATATTTGATATCTTCAGCTTTGTAATTTTTCCTAAGAACTAAACTACAAAGATCATTTCAACAGTTACATGGAAATTAGAAAAACAAGTGCCTTTGGCTTCTTGAAAACGATCCTTTCTGATGCCTGAATTGCTGAGCTGTTGTTCACTATATTTTTGACAATACATAATCCTCACTCACAGCTCTGAGAGCTCTGCTGCAAAAGTTTCAAATTCAGAGCTGCTACCACTGATCTCCAAATATGCTTTGCCTCTACACAGAACCAGGCTTTGTTTCACAGTTTTCTCAAAAACAGTGGATGATTGAATCAGTTTTTAGCAGCAGTTAATACTTGTCTTTCAAAGGCTTCCTAGCATAGCTATTATTCTTCACAGATCATCTCTGCTGTCTTTCCATAGATTCATTCCAGTATAAAACAAGGAATATTGATTTAGGGTAGATTCCCCAGGTGTTTTTTGAGCTCTTTCTTAGTGTGGACAAAAAGGGAGTAGGTTTTACATAGGTGTCATTACAGCTGTGATATCTGGAGTGTGGGCCTAGGCAAGGCAAGTGGTGACACCAGAGCTGAGATTTAATTTTCCCAGCATCTGCAGTAGAGCAGATAAGTAAAGTAGACCAGATCTGGCTGCTGTGGGACCCACACCTCTGTACTAGTGCCTGACCAGCCGTGTCACTAAGTGAGAGTCCTGCACTGCGCTGCTCCCTGCTTGCAGCTGCTGATGATTATCATGGAAAGGCAGCAGGTATCTAGAGAAACAAGAATAACAGTGCTGCTCTCTTTGGATAGCTGAGAAGATCCCATTTACCTCCAGAAAGGTTAACTGCTCAAAGTGATCTCCAATTACCAAAATAAATAAATAAATAAATAGTCACATGCATTATTTAAAATAACACCCATGCAGCATGTGTAATTGCTACTTGCAATTATTATTAATTACGATTGCAGTTTCAGGAATCCTGAGCTGAATAAATACTGACAGTCATTAGACCTTCCCCCAAAAGCAACATAGAATCATAGAATCACAGAATGCTTAAGGTTGGAAGGGACCTCTAGAGGTCATCTAGTCCAACCCCCCTGCACACGCAGGGTCACCTAGAGCACGTGGCACAGGGTGGCATCCAAGTAGGTTTTGAAGATCTCCAGAGAAGGAGACTCCACAACCTCTCTGGGCAGCCTGTTCCAGTGCTCTGTCACCCTCACTGTTAAGAATTTTTTCCTTATGTTCTCAGATACCTTGTAGGAGCTAGAACTGAGCACTTCTTTTAAATCAGAGTAACCAAACAATTTTGGTTCTCTTACCCTGCTTCTCTAGCCAGTGAGCTATTTATAGAGTAATGAATACTTTACTCTCAGACGTACCAAAAATATGAGAATAAGAGTTGCCGAATTATCAAACTACACAAAAATGTCTAATCAGTTCATCTTGTTTCCCTAGAGCCCTTTTAGTCACAGTGCTTTTAAGATCTTTTCTCTAATATATTGCTTTGGATGAATTCTAGAAGAAAAATGGAATCTTAAAGCGCCCAAAGAGCCAGATCAGGTTGTGATGTTTGTTTGGAAAAGGAAATAATCTCCAGCTGTGTCTGTTGTTCTGTATGCTTTGAGGGAGACGCTCTCCCACCCGCAGCACAGGTTTGCATTGACTCTTCTGCATGTATTCTGTGCTCTTAATTCCCACAAACAGCAGCGGGAGGTCAGAGTGAGGATGAATTTGCAGCAGGGCTCTTCAGGTAGTTGAGTAGCTCCGTAATGCATTCACAAATGTGCCTTGAAGACTGTGGTATTCTTAAAAACGGGTGCAAAATGCAAATCCTTGGACCTGTACCTTGGAGTCTGACTGTATTTGGGCAAGGGAATTAATTAGGCATAATTTGGAGCTCTGGAGATATATACCTTCCTTAACCTTTTCTCATCTGTTTACTGCTCCAGGACTCAGCATCTCTAAGCTCTTTCTGCTGGTTCTTGTTTCTGCATACGAAAGGACACTAATCTCTTTCTTTTGTGTGTGTTTACAGGTTTCTCATATAAAATAAGATATTGTAGGGTTACTTGGAGCTGACCAGCACAGGGCTGTCCCTACAAATCTGTAACACCTAAGTCTCAGCCAGCCCTTGAGCAGCTGGTGTTCTACATGAAAACTTTCCACTATCTATCTCGTTCAGTCACTTACATGCACTAACAGAAAAATATGGAGTCATTTAATAAACCAGTTCATAACATTGAGCACATCAAGCTGCTTATAGTCAATACATCTAAAAGATGGAGCATGTTAGCAGAAAGTCTTTTGTATGCATGGAATAGAGATTATCTTTTTTTTTTTTAACCAGGAATGACACATCTGGAATTCAATTTCTGCTGTAACTGTTATGTATTGCTGATACAAAACCAAAACATTACTGGACAGATGTTAATCTAAGAATTATGTATCCTTATTAGGAAATGTTTGGATAACAATTCAAGGGTGATTTATGAACATATAAAATATACAGAAATATTTTTTAGAAGTATTACAATATCATACCATCATAAAAAAAAGCAAGGACAAGGAAATATAGCACTAACAATCTTTTACTGCAGAAAGCCATGCAGATGTTGTTTGTAGTTTAGTCGCAGGAGAAAATTACTTTGATCCAGTAATACCCATAAAGAAGGAATATGCAGCTAAACACATGCTCATTCGTATTAACATAGATAATTGCTGCAATTATTCTATACATATCACAGTCTGAAAATATGGTAACTACCCCCAACAGATGATAGTTAGCAAATCTGTTTCCACAAACTAGTACTGGTCCGTGTACTTAATTTGTCGAGCAGAGTGATTCAATAAAAAAAAAGTAGGACTGAGCTGTTCACTTTATCTTCTCCAGAATCAAAAAGTATTTCACATCATGCATACAGTGCAGAAATATGACATAAGCATCCATCTTACTCTACAATTTATTCAGCACAGTAAGAACATTAAAATTCAAAAACTGACATCAAAGATGTAAAATACAATGAACTTCAGCACTGGCTCTTCACATTGCCACCAAATCAAAGCGGTTCCACAAAAAAATACTTATGCCAATAATTGATGAATTTCACTATGTTTTCCCTTGCAGATCATGTTCTCCAACCATCTTCAGTTTGCTCTGTGTTTATCAGGACAGCAGAATGAGAGTCCACTGAGTGAAAAGTCAAACAAGCAGCAGAAGCACTCCCAGAGCCAGACTTCAACTCAGGGTGAGTGTTAGCAGAAAGAGAAGTTTGTTCAGATACTGTGACGAGCTTTCTCCAGTTTAATGGATATGTCTATACCTCTAACAAAGCCAAGAGGCGCCTATATGAAATGTGTACAAAACCAGTACAGAATTCTGCTTGAACAATGGAAGTGCCATCTTTAAGCATTTAATTAATAAGCATTATTAATTAATTAATATGTGGTAATTTCAGACAACAGCAACTTGGTGGAAGAGAGGACACAACTTTTCTACATGACTGGAGTGAAACTTAGCACTGCTTGTTGCTGCAACTGGCTTTAAGAGAGCACATATCTCTTCCCAGCTGGTGCTGACTGACTCGTCTCACATATCAGAAACTAGGAAAGTTACCGTGTGTGAATAAGAACCTGTAGAGGACCAGAGCTCAAAAACATCGCCGTAGCCGCCCTTACTGCATACAGCTAACCCGGGCCTGTAGGATTAAGACACATGCTTAGACGTAGCAGAAAAGTGATGGCACAAGGAGGTTCAGAGTTACACCTAGAAAGGATTAGAATCATACTGAAACTGGAAGCATGCTCCAATCATAAGAATACACTCATCTGGCAGTGTCAAATATCTCTAAAAAAGACAGATCAAGACTATGATTAGGTGGGCTATTTTGAGAAAAAAAAAAGTGTATATAGAACACCGCAGTTTTACGAGGTCATTGGTTTTTGGTTAGTGTTTGTTTTCCTATATAAAAGTATGTATCAAGTTGCTAGTGGCCGGCCACAGTGGAACAGTCTCTCTGCATGGAACACACACCACCCAATTTAGCTCTCTTTACGGCATTCTCAATGCAAATACGGTAAAGTCTTGGTCACTTTAGTCACATTGTAAACAACACTAAGCAAATAAATCATGAAGTATAATAAAGTAAATTGGAATTGGAATGAAGTTCGTTCGCTGAGTAAACAACCACCAGAGCAGTAATAGCAGTCATTTATATGCTGCAGAGATCCTATTACCATAATTTATGATCTCAGCAGAACCCCTAAAACCTTCTCGTGACTGCTGGCTTGATGGTGCTTTTAAGAAATCTAGCAAATATATTGACTGACAAGTCCTCAAGATAAATCACAACTTTCAGTATAATCCCGCACTACAGTCTACCTCTCAAAGGAGTGGTGATCATGCCCTGTGCTCCTCATCTTCCAAGCATCCAGACAGATCAAGTGGCCACAGTATATATGACTCCTTTTTAGCCTGGACATCCTTTTTTTGTGAAAATCAAGAGTTTGGGGAGGGTGCACTGGTGTGAGCTGGAGTGTGCCTGCATCCAGACCCAACACTCCCAAGTAGGACTGTTTAAGGATGGCCACTAAGTCTTTCATAGCTTGTCTTACTTTCTGCTTTAATCCATCCAATTTTGACATGCTAGAGAACACTGGAAAGTATTTTTGTGGCTTGCAGTGTCAAAAATGGATTTTCTAGTCCCCACCACTAAACAGTTATCATTTCTGATCTGTTACTGCAGGGGATCTTTCTCAGTGGTCTGATAAAGATTCCCTTCCAGTCTCGATTCTCATATTCCCATATAACTGCTCAACAAAGAAAGAGTTTAGCGAGACGATTGCTTGGCAGAGGTGCATCCAATCCAAGATAAGAGAGCGTGAAGGGACACATGGAAGATGTTTATAATGACAAAAAAAATTGAGTTTCTGATCAAGCAGAGGTGATCTTCAGCCACCTAATACACAGGAGGAGACACCAGTTACGAGAGGAGAGCAGTTGGATGGTGTCTGACAGCTCCTCCAAAGCACAAAGTATTCTCAGTCATTTAGATTTGTGGAGGAACACCATCATTTTCAAAAGTTGAAGAAAACCTATTTCCCCAAGGTAGAGATGGTTAGGTACTCCTAACCACCTTTTACTGAGACTTTACTGTCATGTTTTCAGGCAAATAACGTCAAGAAAATATCCATGTCATACCTAAGGATCATTCTAGCAAGAGAATTAACAAGTCCATTGCTAGGGCTTTCATCTGCATTTACTCTTACTTGGGTTTCCCTTTTTATCTGTTTGGCCATTTCTTACAATTAAATCAATCCTTTATCATATTGCCAGATTGCCTTCAGCTTGTTTATCTTACTCTTGACATCATACGCTTTATTTTATGATTACTCAACTATAGTCTCCGAGATGTAAACTGATTTTTATTGTCTGGAAGGGAGAATGTAATATGAAACAGAGTGACAGAGACAATCTTGTTAAGCCATGTTCCATAGAAAACATTTTTGGAAAAAATAGGAAAAAAAAAGAAATCCAGTATTTTTTTTTTACCTCATAGTTTATTGCTAGCTAAAATTAAGTATACCTGAATATATTTGGTTCTGGTCACAATTTTCGGATGTTTGCGGCCATTAATTTAATTTAGTATGAGGAGAATGAAAAATGATAGGGCAAAGGAGCTTAAGTAGCTTTTGATTAATCCTGTGTAGTGAAGTGGAGGATTTTGTGGCTAGAAGTTGAGTATCGGCAAGTTCTTCTGGTCTGATTTTTTTATATCATGATAGGTCAATTAGGTGGGATGCAATTTTTTGTCTAGAGTTGAGAACTTTAGTGGTGGTTATCCGGTGGGTGAGTGGGTTGAAGTAGCCTAATGTTAGAGAAAAGTTTGTAGAAGTATTTTGGTTGAGGGGGATGAGGTTGTGAGTTAGGTTTAATAGTTCTAGAGCTAATAAGATGCTGATGATTGTGGCTAGGATAGCAGCGGTTTTGGTGAGAATAGGTATGGGAGGTGTTTTTGTGGGAAGGATGTTGGATGAGATTAGGAGTCCTGCGGTAATGCTTCCTAGTGCAAGTCGGGTAATGGGGCTGGAGATGGCGGATGTGTTTTCATTGATAGGGGCTGTTGAGATGATTCGGCAGAATCCAGTTTGGACTATGAGGGTTATTCGTAGGCTGTAGGTGGCTGTGAATGATGTAGCAAGTAATGTAAGCAGCAGACCTCAACGGTTTAGGTAGGATTTGTTAAGGCTTTTGACGATAAGGTCTTTGGAGTAGAATCCGGCTAAGAAAGGGGTGCCAATTAGGGTCAGGTTGCCAATGGTGAGGCAGGAAGAGGTCATGGGGAGGAGTTTTTGTAGACCGCCTATTTTTCGGATGTCTTGTTCTGCAGTTAGGTTGTGGATGGCTGAGCCTGAACATAGGAACAACATTGCTTTAAAGAGGGCACGGGTTGAGATGTGAAGGAATGCTAGCTGAGGGAGGTTGAGTTACAAAACTGTATTATTTAGGCATGTCAACCAAGCAAGAAATACCACAGAAGATCTGCAAAAGTCTAGAAAACATGAAAATGGGATTGTTCTCAGAAAACAAGACTGAAGAAATTGGAGATATCTAGTCTGTAGGGGAAACATGATAACAGTTTTCATATACATAAATGTCTGCTGCAAAAAAGCTCTCTATTGTTAACAGGACAAGAAATCAGTTTTAAACTGCAAAGAGGGAGATAACTGTTATGAAATCAACCTAGGAGCAAAGTACTCAAACAGGGTACCTCAGCAATCATGAAAGTCTGGTCTCTTAAGACATTAAAACAGGTGAAACCACCTTGAGCCAAATTAATGTGGAGCTCCCTGACCCTGCTTTGAGTCAAGCAGTTAAATAACTTTTTTGAAGCCTCTTTCAGAATAATCTGATACAAACAAAAATCAAAGACCTGCTGAATTAAGATCTTGCCTATGATCTAGCTTCTTCTGTATTCTTCTTGTTGTCTGTGAAGCAAGTGTTGGAAAGAGGGTCTAAATAGAGCATACCAAAAGTGATTTTCTGCAATCAAAATATAAAAATTTATTTTCTTGGTTGTTCAGCAATAAAAATAACCGCAAGTTTTCATTAATTAATAATTATCCAATATTTTAATTTTTGTTTGTGATGACATAAAATATCTTTTTGTTTAGGACACTTTGGGGAAATTTATTTCAATAGTAATTTTGTAGTTCACTAAGCTATGGCATCTGTGGTGCTAAATAGAACCAACAGTAAAGTTTGGGGTTTTTTTTTTAATTGTGGATGGTTGTATTCAGTTTTCATCTCAGCAATATGTTAGAGATAGGATGGGCACAGATATAAGAATGAATATCTAGAATTTTATTTAAACCTGTGTAAGATTCATATTCTCACTTAACAAAGTGCACATGTGATTTTCTCTTCTTTCCTATTTATAATCATGTAAAGAAAAATTATGTGAGTCTTGTTTTATCTTTTGGATAGAAATCTTATGACAATTTTTTTTAATTTAATAATGTTTCCATTTACAAGACAGAAACAATGTGTTGAGTTTCTACATTTATATATGCTGAAAAAAAGTTATTGCATTTGGAGCTACTCTGAATTTACATGAGTATAATAGAGTGAAATGTAGCTCTTCCATTCCAGGTAAACATTGCCTGCTGTTGCTGCTCACACTGATTGCTGGTCAGCTT
This sequence comes from Tinamus guttatus, assembly GCF_059628265.1. NCBI lineage: Eukaryota > Metazoa > Chordata > Aves > Tinamiformes > Tinamidae > Tinamus > Tinamus guttatus. Next base: position 1,610,810 of record NW_028289340.1, read on the forward strand.
CTCAAACAAAAAAGTATTGGAAACTTGCATATCTTATCGCTTTTCTGTTTAGCATATGCATGCTTTTTAGGTGCTGACAAGATGGGCAAGTAACCGTTAAAATTAGAAAATGCAGATCTGTTTTCTTGTTTAGGCATTACTGTACCAAAATACATCCTACTGAGAAACAACTAATAGTTAGACAGTATAACCACAGTGTAATCAGCGTGATGGCTATATGCATCACAGGGTAATGTTGCTGTTCAGAACTCTAAATTACAGTGCATGAGTTTGTGTCAACATATATAGATATTTTTTCCCATGAGTAATAATTTCTCTACCAACAAAGAAACATAGTTGGTGTAAATAACATTTGATGCATTGCAGCTCCAGGAACAAGGCCCAGAAAGAGATTTATGAGCCAAGCGTTAGCAGAGCTGGAGTGGGACCCTGGAACAAGTAAGCTGCCTTTGACTGCTGGGACAGGAGAGTTTGGTGTCTCAGCCTGGATTTCAAAATACCCAACACATTCATTTGGTAGCAAGAAAAGTGCTGAGAGCCATCCTTACAGTCTGGTAACTCACCCACTCGCCTTTCCCAGACATCAGCCTGTGTTTTGCCACCTAATCAGTGACCTCCTCCTAATCAGCCTCAGCTGGAGGCCAGCACTGAGCCAATGCTGCCCACCCTGCCGTCCCTTCTCTGTATTGCAAGACTTTGACCAGGCCTCTGAAGTCACCATAATGCTGGGATGTTTGTCTAGTGTTCACAGGAGAACTGCTGTGAATGTCTCTAGTAGAGGCTTCAGATAAGCCTCAGAAGAGCCTAATTCAGTCTGACATATCATCTGAACTGGGTGGTCAATTATTTTGTTTTGGATGACCCATCACTTTCCCACCCTTTGCTAATGAGATCAGATCAGCTTGAGAGCTGCCAAGTCTGTGATGGGCCAGAATTACAGGGTCCCAAGCAAGCAATTAGTTTCCTTAATGGAGGAGAGTTCTGGTCTATCTTTATTTGGCATCAGGTCAGTGATTCACAGTAAAACCATTCATAGCCTTTCTTTATGGTCGTTGTAGCAGGCTGGGAGGAAATGCTGAAAAATAGAAGGTGCTGCTTGCTGTCCCTGCAAGCTGTCAACTTTATGAGTTGACCAAAACTGCAGAAATGGTGCCAGTTTGCGAAGTTACAACCGGCCGTTCTTCAATGTATTCTCTTAAGAAGTAGGAAATTCCTTACAAGAGACTACTTTCACTACCCAGTCCTCCATCAGTCGTGGCCTATAAATAAGTCATGCAAGGAAGTGCTTTAGCAATTGCAGATAATGAACCCATTGAGATCTGCTGCGTCATCTTTGCCAGGCAGTGTGCGATGCTCCGGGGGCTTAAGGGAAGCTCTGCTTGTGCTGGTTGGAGGCAGCCCTGAGCTGGGCTCAGAGTTATGGGCCTGAGCATCACACTGAAACAGAGCTAAGCTGCAGAACTAACAGTATATCTGCAGAGCAAAATCAGCACAGTGGCTGCTGCAGAGGCAAGCAACAACCACAAGACTTTTTGTTCCACTGAGGAAAGGAAATTAAAACAGACAGACTTCGGTAGTGCCCTGTTGCATGAGTCCAAGACACTCTCAAGAAGAAATGTAAGATTGTAAACATCACTTTGCCAGGTGCTTTATTACACAGTTTATGCCCTATCACTAATATATTTTAGAATCCTTCCAAGTAAACCCAGGTAATCTCCTCCTCTCCTGGCTGCCATGTATGCCTACATTGCTCACACTCCCCCGCACAGGAACTTAGTGTAGGCAGTTTTAATGTACAGGATGAAACTTAGTGCATTTTAATGGTATTGGAATTACCATTAAATTCACTGAGAAAAATTGGGAACAAGAAGTCTGTTTTTCAAAAGCAAAGTTAGCAACCACTTAAAACTTATACATTAATGGTATTTAAAGATATTTAAAAATCATTTGATAGCAGACATTTTACAGTTCTTCTGTGGAAACGTAACATGAACTTATAATTTGAAATCTGTGTTCATCAGGCACAAGATATCAACTTCTTTTTGAAATTGCAGTTTCAAAGTGTCTGGATGATTATTAACTACTGATTCCTCCATAAACACCATTTAGAATCCAGTCTTCTGTAGTTTATGATAATCAAAGTAATTGCACTGACTCATTTTTTATATGTGGCCATTTATCTGGATGGTAAACTGAACAGTTTATCAAAGAAATTGAGTAGGCAAAGGCTAATAAATGTTAAGATTCTTTTATGTTCATTTTTACTGATATGTGGGAGCCAAAATGCTATATTCAGAAAATAATGAATTTTCAAAAGTCAAAAAGGAAGGTAATAGTTAAGAATGCATGTATTTAATGGCTGGAGGGAATAGAAAAGATACCAAAGATGTACAATACATTATAAATAAAAAATGATGGCCCTGACAGTATTCGTTGATCTTCACAGAAATGCTTTTTTTAAAACATGCTATTGTTTGCATTTGTTACACCTACAAGTATTTGTAATGCATAATATTCCCAGATCAAGATCTCATTTCCTGCAGCACAGTGGAGTACAGCTCCAGATTTGAACACGTAAATTCAGATGGAGTTATCCACATGTGAGCCATGTGTCTAGGCTTCTCACAGACAACAGCACTCTGGTCAGCACAGTCCTTGGAGCCTGGGCCTCTGTTCATCTCAGGCCAACCTACATATCAAGAGCTTGATTCATTTGCCTAGGCGTAGGTATCTACTGTCATATGGATAATATCAAGTAGGCTATCCTGCTTCACCCGAATCTGCCACTCCAGAAGAATCCAGGTCTTCCGTAGGTCTGTTATCCTGTGGTGGTCCTGTGTGGATGTCTCGCATATCATGAGGCACCTCAGAGAGAGCAGGCACCCTATGCTTAGGCAGCCAAATTGAGCCGGTCTTTCAGCTCCATTGACTTACTTGCCAATGACCATAATGGGAAATCTCAGTACACATGGAGACACCTACATTTACATAGCTAAATTTAGGTGTGCAAATATCAAATGAATCCTGTCTTGAGGACTTGATCAGTCTCTTTACCTTTTGCTAACATCCTTAACCTTTTCTACTACATGCTAATACTGTAATTCAATAAATTATTATACACTCCTGGTAGAATAGATACATCAATATCATAACAGTGTATTTTATGTAGTTGAAGAGTAGAAGGAGGTGCTGCATTTTGCAAAGAAATTCCATAGTTATTTTGTAATAATAGTATTATAATATCCGAATTACGCTATTTCAGAATATCAGGTCAGAACGTGTCCAGATCATCAGACTATAATTATGTTGTGGTTCTACAAATGGGAGCAGATGATGAATACATCATGTGGGAGCAAGCAGGATGTGACTGTGACAGAGAGAAACTTCTTTAATAATTCTATCAGTAACTATGTTTTTAAGAATGCTGCTAACTAGAGTCCATGTGAAAGCAAAAGGTTCAGTCATAAGGGAATTTATAAAGAGATTATAGTGGCTTTTCAATTTCCATTAAAATTCACAAGCATACTCACATTCCTGCCAGAAATAAACATGAAATACATGGAATTTCTAAATCCATGAAAGACTAGTTAATATATCTAATCCAAGAAAAAAAAATCATATTAGTTAAATTAAAAGCTCTAAAAAGTTAATGCATTTAGGCAACTGGGTAGAGATCAGCATGCAATACCCACTGGAACTGATATAATGGAACAGTAATCACTGAATCTCCCGACTGTCCAAAACATGCAGTAAAGGCCTTGAAAGAGCAGCTTTATTACATCAAAGCTCTCAGTCCAAGCACTTAGCCAACATTCCCTCTGCCAATTCCATTACCAAATTAGTCACTCATATCGTTCCCAAAAAAGAAAGTTTGGATAACACTCTCTCAAATTATTCAGCACAGGTTCTAACGAATGATTAAGTGATCTTCTATATGCTTTGCCATGTGTGCCTGTATAAGCCATTCTTTCCTATCTAAGTTAAACAGTCTCACTACTGGTAAAGGCAAAAAAAAAGGGTCACTGTGGCTTGTGAACAGAACAATCTTTATGCTTTTGCCACAACTCATGCCACTTTTTCTCTAATGCCTCTCACAAATGTATTTAGCAACTAACAAAATACCAATTTTCTTTTGGGATCATAGGCCTGTGAATGCCTTCCTGCCCTATTCCACAACAGAATATTGGAATGTATTATAAATTGTGTCTCCTTTCAAGGTATTACCTGAAGACCTTTCAAGGAACAGTTGCCTGATGAGTGGAAGGAAAAAGCCTATGACAACATTGAGATGTTCAAGGGAATAACACTATTACTGCTAGTGAGGAGAAAGGAAGAATCCAGTCTAGGACAGGGACATAACAGATGAAAGAACTCATAAAAAATAAGCATTTTCAGATTCCCTTGATTTGACGAAATTCACTGTGACACCATTTCAAAGCCATCACCTTGGCAGCTTAGGGAGGGCCAGTGAGGTTTAGGAAGGCAGATAGAAGCAAAGCCAGGGCCTGCCTGTAGAAAACAAAGGGAATGAGACTCAGAGGATTATAGTCCAGTCAGCCTAACCTCAGTTCAGCACTAGAAAAAAAAAACATGCTATCTATAAACATTTAGAAAATATCAAGAAGATGAGTATCTTTCAATACAGTTCTGCCAAAGCCATCTGTGGAAGGGAACATCTCCACAATAAGGCAGCCACATGTAAGGTAGCCTGTTGATTGTCATGAGAGATGCCCATGTTGCTCCACTCAAGCTCTGGTTGAGAAAGTGTTAACTGGCTTGAACAAAAAAAAAAAAAAAGGTAACTCTTTGCATAGTTTATAAATGCTACAAATGATGGCTTCCCAGATCCCCAGCCCATTTCATGGAACTACTTCAACCATTGACAAATATGTGCATTGAAAATAATTGTCAGTTGTTTATTGCCAAACTGGAAATCTCAAAAGGAGTTCCAGAGGAATCTCTTCTAAATCCAGAGCTAGTTCCCTTATGATCTGAGTGTCTATGTAGGGAACACTCCCACTGGAAGAAACTGAAGATGATGTTGGAGTGGGGAAGAGTTGACAAGGCATAAGAATGTTTGCAAAGGGGTTGTAATGGGTAGAAGGGAAATTCTGAATAATCTGCACAAAATGAAGAAATAACCTTAAAAATAGAATGAGACTCAGTAAGAACACTGTTCTGCTCCTACCGAGGCATAATCAACTGCACAGGAACTAGGTTAGGCAGCATTTATACAGAAAAGAAACTGAGGGCTAAAATGACTCAGTAATTGTCTAGTTTTGCACTCCTTGTCTGTCAACTGGGTCAGGATTTTTGAGGATGATATCTGATTCTCCAAAAGGAGGCAGTGATAACCCAGAAGTTGTTAAAATTATTCTACAAATAATATTTCTATAGTAGAAATTTGCAGGAATTTCCCTGTTATTTGTTAGTAACCACTCAAATTTAGCAAAATTCAACATAAAAAAATGTCATTCAATCACCTTTCAGCAAGCTTCACCCCCAACAGGATGCCTCAGTTAGGCATCCTAAAAATTATACTGAGACATCTCATAGGTCCATGCTGTGTTTTATAAAGCAGTAAAAGGATTTTCGAACATGAAAAAATGTAAGATCTATGAATAACCTTATATTCTGAAGTCCATTCATCCTTTTCATCAAGTCATTTACCACATAAGCCATGGAGTAATCCTATGAATAAACGAACTAACTATTGCAAGAATAACCGTCTAAATTTTAATGATACCTGTTCTACTTGAAATGGCCCTGATTATATATTCAGTTAGTGAAAAAAACTCCGCTTATGTTTAATTGCCTATCAAGACTTCTATTAATATTCCCTTACTTGCAAAGTGTCGCTTCCCATGGAAAGAACTAACAGGTGGAAGAAAGCATGGAAAATATCATCAGTGACTGGCATGGACTGTAGCAATATCCTTTGAAACTCTTTTGGATTAAAATTGTTTCTGTTTTATGGAATTTGATGTTTTCTGTCTCTTTTTAAGATGGGACTGTATTTTACATCAAATCAGAAACATATGTTCTCGGTTTTATAAAAAGAATATTTTTCTTATGACTACTAATAATCCATATTCATGTAATTCATACAATTTCTAGTAAACATACAGCTTTTAAATATCTTCAGCTTCAATCATGGTCATTCAGAAAAAGCAGCACAATATTTTACAGGTATCTTGGAGATGTCTACTAAGAATATTTCTACTCTTTGGAAAATAAATAGCCAGGAAAAAAAAAAGAAAAAAAAAATAGATTCAGACAAAATAGGAATTAGCATTTGTTCAACTCTTTGATGCAGATGTCTCATCCAGCATATCAGATGCTTTTATAGTGCTTGAGAAATCTGTTGGAGAGGAATTCACTGATTCAGTTAATTATTTCTTTCCATAGATGGAGTTCACAGACTGAGGGCTCTGACCCATGTACATTTTGATTTTGAAAGCCTAGGAACATTTCTAGCTAGATTCATCTTTTTGCTTTTTATTGCTAGAAAAAGGGATAAAATTGCCACAGCCCTTTTGCAATAGCAGCAGGACAGTCTGTTCTGAGCAAGACAGGAGGTCTCCAGGTACTAGGAATGGAAAATGCCTCAACAGCAGATCTGCCAGCAATATTGATCAATACCTCGCAGAATTAAAAAAAAAAAAAAAAAAAAAAAAAAAAAAAAAAGAAGTCTAGAGTCTGAACATCCTTTAGGATATGAAGGACTTTCAGCAGTGTAAAAATCAGCTTTTATATTAATTGACTTTTCTGCTTGATATTTCCACTGCTCGCAGTGGGTAATAAAACTTTCCAATGATCTACTTGAGAATCTAAAACCAATGTAAATGCAGTGCTCAGGGTCTGCTGCATCACATTCAATTTGCTTTTGAACAAAGTCTGAAAAATCATGCCTAGATATGAACATACCCAGAATTTAAAGAAAACTGGTGCTGATTCAACTTCTGCAAATTCTGCAGTTGTCTGCAGAAGTTCTGCAGTTCTGCAAATTCTCAGGTTGTCTCATTAGTCAGATGATTACATGTAAGAAGCAAGTAATATCTAAATTATGACTTTCAAGAAGGCTTTTTACAAAGACAGTACAATATAGAACACTACCAGTAAAAAGACTCCCCATACCTGAGCCCTTTTAAAAGTGGGTATCCTTTGTGACACACCATTAAAACTCATAGCATAAAGCACAAGTATTTATCCTTTACAAATATATGTTTAATCCATGGAGTCAACATGCAAAGATAATACCCATCTGAGGAAAAAAAAGTGCTGCAATATATATATATATATATATATATATATATATGCTGAAAAATAAAATGCGACTGAATTTTTTGGTCTTGCATGCAAAACTTGACAGTAAGCACTAATTAGATCACTTAATCTCTGTAAGAGTCCTTTTAAGTGGTTCAAATCAGCAACACCATAGTCACGGAGTCAGATCTGTAGCAGCTAAAATTTCAGAGGACTGGCTGTGTAATGCCTCCACCAAAAACTGGTGCAAATAGGAGTTTTAGAAACACTGTGGTGGAGCTGACAGCAATTTTTAGCTTTATTTCAAAATGTGGTTTAGTCCCCTTAGATTCCTGTTACAGTTGTGTACACAGTTACACTGAACAAATCTCTGTACCTGGCTTTGGATTATGGATGGCTCAGATGAAGTAACCACTGGAAGGGCCTCACTCTCCAGCAACAATAAAAAGAGTCTGAGCAACTAATTTTGAGGGGATAATTTTTAGATGACTGGAAATAGTGAGATGAATCCCACCTCTTGGATATTTCTGGCACTGAAGAACTCACAGTAAGGCTAATCTTACTCATCAAGGCTATGCAGGAGAGGTCTAGGAGAAAGAGCTCAGGAGTGTCAAGGGGATCATGTCCCAAATTCAGGATTAAAATGAAAGTGATGTGGAAAGGGCAATGGCATACATGAAAGAGAGGTGAAACTGGAAGAACAATTAAGAAATTCATTCCCTTCTCCCAATTACTTGTTCCAAAGCTGAAATACAACTCAAGAGCATCACCAAGTGACTGCAGAATAAAAGTATATTTTAAAAATAGCTGCAGTGTATACTCAAAGATTTCCCTTTACTTACTTTCAGACATCTCTACCCATTCTCACTGTCTTCCTGATGCTTTGTGTTCATACCACTAGTCACTGGTTTCCAGATGACCTTTTGCTGGCTTCATTCCTCAAGTAATGTTTACGGTCTAGACTTAAGACAAAAGCATAGAAAATTGGAAGAGTTCTACTACACATCAAAAGATAAATTTCCTTCATAATGCAAGACATTTTGTGTACAACACTAGAGCAGATCTCAGTTTGTCTGGTTTAGCTGAAAAATTTTTAAAAAAGAAAAAAAAAACAAGGAGAAATTCATTAGGTTTGGCTGCCTAAAACATATAAACTTCAGCAAATCTACAGAATATTTAATGGAAAATCTGTGAAAAACTTCCTTATGCTTGTGAGCAGTTCAGTTTCCTCTCTGCTAATGCTGCCTGTGAGAATTAGCTAACTGTTTATTATACTTCAACCTCACTGAATTCTCATGTATTAATGTGGTAAAAGCCTAAAAATTTTAATTGTTTTCTTAATGGGAGTGGTTTGCACTACATGTTTCTTATGAATATGCAAAAGCTAATGTTATCAGAGAACTATATTACTTCAATATATATCTAGTGGCAAAACCAACAAATTTCAGTTTTGCAAAGTTGTTTTTGAATCTTACTATCTCAGCTAATTCAGTCTAATGCATTCTTCATTGCTTCATCATTTCATTTTGATACAATAAGATTCACTAAATAAAGTCACTGAAAATGTTAGCACCTGACAGGAAAAAAAAGTATTAATTCTGATTGTGTTTCCAATTTGCCACAACACACACTTTTTCAAAAACCCAGATTAAATTTAAGTTTTTTATATTCAAACTCTATTATCCTGGTACAAAACAAACAGCTCAGCCTTTCTCGGTTTTGTAAATAGCCTGTGTGAAACATATCATCTTTCAACAATTCCTAGAGGGAAAAATGATTTTAGTAAAAAAAAAAAAAAAAAAAAAAAAAAAAGTCGCATGGTTATTTTCAGAATGAACTAGAAGCAGAAAAGAGGACTGCATGAAAGTAAAAACTGGATTATCCTCTTCTCTGTGCAAAAAAAAAAAAATTAAAAAATCCACCACCAACAATAAAATAAACACACTTTGAAGCATCCTGTTGAGGAAACTAGAGCTAGCTATTTTGTCCTTCACATCTCTATCATATTTATATAGCCCTCGTGCAAACTCTCATTGTATTTCTATTGTAAATCTCTCAGGAAAGTAAATATAAAAGATATCTCTTAATTTTGGTTTGTTTCATTTCTCTTTCTTAGCCTGCAATGAAAGAGGTTTAAGCTATATTGCAGTAAATTAATGGCTGCCACATGCTTAAAACACACATGCAGAGTTTCTGCGGCCCAGCTGACATGCAAGAGCTTGTTAAGCTCCACCAACCTGGTTATTTGTCTGAACCTGAGGGCTACTTTCCTCTGAACTCTCAAGTCAGGCACAAGCCTATAGGGAGCCGCCACACCTCTCCTGACAAAGATGGCACAGCTGGAAGTACAGTACTCATCATGCATACTAAAAAGGAGAGAATGAACAAAAGCATTTTCATTTTTTCTCTAGGCTCCAAACAGAGCATACTGAGAAAATATACTGCTTAAAATACACACTTGACATGCTCTATGAAATCACTTGACATACTGCTCAGTTCTGATTTAATTAATTCAGTGGACTTTGCCATCTAAATAAGAAAAATGTTGACTTTAATGCATTGGAAAGTGAGGAAGGAGTAGTGTCGATGAAAATTCAGCAGCAAGCAGACATTGTCCACACTTTCCTCCACTGTCCCAGCAACCCTGACTTGTAACAATTTGCCCTGAGGCTGCCAATAATGTTGAATTTTGGCGAGTCTCTGTTTTTTTTGTATGAGCAAAGCAATCCCATTCATTTCTTTTTGTGACCTTCTTAAGAGTTTGTATCACAATCTCCCATTATGAAAAAATCCCATAAGGAATAATTGTTTCCGGAGCATTGTTTGTAAAAGATAACAGCAGAAAATATTATTGTGACACTGGAGAACTCATCCTCAAGCTCTTTATTACCCTGGCTACTGCCTGCTGAATGATAATATATTCTTACTGAATGTAATTAATATGGAGAATCATAAGATTATACATCACATTCCATGCCATTTCTCTGAACAAAATATCAATTCAAATTTACAGCTTGAAGTACAATCATATAGTTTGTCATTCATTGCTTAGGGCGAGAATAAGTTTTGAAAAATCTCCCTACTTTGTATCAACTCTTACAAATCTTTCATATCCAGACCTGAAATTCTTCCTTATCAGCCTGACTTCAGCAGAAGTGTTCTCCTAGTTAGCCCCTTTCATGTTTCTCTGCAGCCGTTAAAAGGCAGATCATCATGGTAGATAAACTTGTTTTATTCTTAAACATGTATCCAGATATTTCTACCTCCTTTCTTCAGTAAATTGTTTAAAGACCTTTGAAATTAATATCTTAGCAGTATATTAAAGTTTCTGCATAAAATGTTCTCCCATTTTTGCATTCACAGCCTGTATGTGCTTGAGATGTGGAAAATGTAATACACAAAGTGAAGACTATGTGTTCAGGATGGGACCCAGTCTTCTGACGCATGTTCTTCAGAGATAGCTCAGCCTTGGGCTTGCTTTGCCTCATAAAGAAGATCTGTCTCTTTCTCCTCTGGGAGCTCTCCCTTCTTGACTCCTCCTTGTCCCCTGTTTTTATTTCCTCCATCAGTTTACCACAACAATTCAAAATGGAGCAGCGAAGGGTAGTGGACTTCTTCCTCGCTGTCTTCCCTTGGGAAGCAGACACGACCACTTCTGGGCTTTAGTAAATCAGCACTTTAAGTGTTGATCTGGTGTCTTCATTTATACTGTCTGACTGATATTTTCAAGTACTGATGGATAATTTAGAGGCAATTGGCTATGAGGCTTTCTGTAGAAGTGATATTGCTGTTACAGAAGATAATATTAACGTTCCTCTTTAGGAATTCTTCCCTAGATTGATTGAAATTTCTCCTTTCACTTTTTACTACTTTTTAACCATCCACATTTTCTCAATGCAAGTCCAGTAAAATATCTAGTTATCCATTTCTGGACAACTGTCATTGCAGGCATTAGATTAACATTTTGGAGATCTATTCATATCATCTGCAGCAATTTGCTTTGTCTTAGATTTTTCGATCTTTTCTCTGCTTCCAGGTGACTATCCCAAAGACTCCTTCAAGAACAGAGTCCCTTTAAATAAATTGCTACCTGGAAAGACTATGTCCCTAGCCTGGAAAATGAGCTGGGTTTTTGTTCAAGAATAGGAGGCTGGTCAATCTTGCTTTTTGCAGTTTGAAGTACCCTAAACTGCTTTTCATCTATTCTTTCTTCTTTCAAACTACCCATGTTTGGATGACCTGAGTATGAGGCAAACCCTCACACATTGTTTCTAGGGCTGTAGGAATAAATAAGCCTTCCCATCTTTTAAAAGACACTCCTCAAGTTAAGGGGCATCAGAATAAATCATAAAGATGGCTTATATAGAGGGATTATTAACAACACATTTGCTAGCAGATTCTTTCCGTGTGAATGATGAAGGAAAAAAAAATACTCTTTTATTTTTTATCATTACTGTTGCTGCTATTAGGGGGCATTTTCATTGCCAAGTAAACGTTTGTACTTCTTAGACTCAGGGCCAAATCTAAGAGAAAATTATTTAGAAGGAAGCAACGCAGTTTTGTCCAAAGAAAGAGCCCAGCCTACTTGGGCTGAGCAAGTCTGTTCCCAGGTGATTTTGCACGCAGAGCTTTACCTTGTTGGCTCGCTAAGGAGGAAATGTGGCTTTGTAGTTTGTTATACAAACTTTAAAGCCAAAAGCACTATAATTTCTCATGAGCTAGAGAGACCTGAACTGTAACATAGAAGGAAGTAAAGCTTTCTGGTGACCCCTTAAGTTATTGCTCTTGCAACAGCATAATAGCAGAGGGTTAGAGTATAGTTGAGTTGTCTTCAATGTTGTTTTAACCGCTTGATTAGTGTGTATTCCCAAAGACCAGGGAAACAAAAGTGTCCCCAAGTGCCAGCCAGTCAAATGATCCTAGACCAGCTGAAAAACAAAGCATCCCTACCTGAAAAATTTCAGCTCATATAAACTGCTGCACTTACAAGAAAAAGATTCCGATAGTTTGAAGGCACATTAGGCTAGAACAAATTAAACAACAATTTTCCAGTGAACCTCTTTGAACACAACTATATTCCAGCTTACAAATAGCTAGGGAAGACCAAAGGTGTTGTATCATATCTTCCAGTATACATCATTCATTAAGTCTCGATAGACAGCTTTATCCAATTTTGTTTGATCTCTGCTGCCTGGAACACACTACACCTGTGAGACAGATCTCATGTGCAAAGTAAGACTCATAAATGAAAGCCAAATGTGCCTGGAAACAGCGCATGCAAGTTATAACATGTGTTTAGCTAGAGTGTTCTTCCAAGCTTTTGCTGTTGATTTCTTTAAGCTCCCTCTGAGTGGGCTGTGCATTTATGGTTTCTTAGGTCTTTTTACTAACAATTTCCTTGGCACCAAACTCCAGTTAACACCAAGGAATTCAAATCATTAACTACCTATTTGCACCTCTCCCTCATGCAAGGCACTTCTCTGGGCAATAAGAAGCTTAATTTGTACAGCTCAGTCACAGCAGGGTGACTGAGGGAAGCTGAGACTTCAATGTTCATAATCAATGTGTCCTTATTACCAGCTAAGGCTGGTGGTCAGGGGAAATAGTGCCTTGATCTCGCCTGAGACCATTCACATGAAGCACAGCACGGTGCCCACCACTGACGAGGATGGGAAGGTATCTAATGTGATTGCACTCCTGTGGAAGGAAGACTTTGAAGTTTTATGACTGTCTTTTTTTTTTTTTTCCTTTTCTATTTTGTCCAATCTGCAGACACAAATCTGAATCACACATTTTTACTTTTGTGCACTCAAAGGTGAGACTTTGCCCAGCAATAAAAGGGGTAACATTTAGGTAAACCTGTGAAATTCAGCTGAAAACACTGAGTTCAAGATAACTGTACAAAAAGAAAAGCCTTCTTCAACCACCTTTTATGATATCTATCAAGAGGGAATGTGAGTATCAGAGTATGATGGAGCATTTCTTCGGAGTGTGGGAGAACCTCAGCCAACCATGAGGGAAAGGCTTGAGTCAGGATGTCCAAACAAATTTTATAATTAAAATATTGCCCCGTTTCCTCTGTGTACTACTCTGTGGGTTGCCACACACAAAATCCTGCAAAAATCTGAGCTACGATTGCTGTCATTGATATGTGTACATAAGGAAGGGAGTTTTGGCCTTCCAAAAATATGGTTCTGAGTCACTAAGGGTAGTGTGTGAACAAGCCACTTAAAATCATCAATCTGATGTTAGGGAAGTTAAAAAGTACCATTCACAACTGAATTCTAAATAATTTTTTCTGTTGTATTCAGCACAAGGTAAATAGTGCCTATTTTTTTTGAACGCAAGCAATATCGAAGGAGATGCAATTAACGCTGAAGCAGACACACGCAGTAGAATATATTGAAACAACCTGCCACCCAGACCACAACATCTAGAAATTGATGGCCACATTTTCTCATGATATACGTGCCAGAAATTCCGTAGACATGAACTCAGGCATGAAAATCAATGCAAGCAATCTACAGCACCAGATCATCTGCCATAAATGTGGTGGGAAGAAGACTGTGTGTAGGCATTCTCACCAGGGAATTTTTTTTGCATTTATTTGGAACACCTGCAAATCAAAAATTAATCCAGAGAGCAAGAGAATCACTTTTTTTTTTTTCCTTTTTTTTAGTGTCACGCTTCATGGAGTACATCCCATTTGTCTTCATCTGCTGTTTTTGCAGAAAAATACACTTATTCCAGCTGTGTAAAATATTGCAGAAATAAGTTTTTTTTCTTTCTGGGTACGTTTACCTCAGCTAAATAAGATCCTTGTGTCTCTGTCATTTGAAAATCAGCAATACATTAAACTGAAGGGTGCAAGGGGAAGAGGGGGCTTTTAAACTCTTCTTGTCTGCTTTTCAGACATTGTTTAAAGGTTTTTAAAGATCTGGTGAACCAAAGGTCAGTGGAGGGTTAGATGCAGTAGTGGAAAAATAACTGGCTGGCATATTATGTGGAATGTGTTGCAATCACTTTGAAAAACTCTGGAAATCTAAAACTGAGGAATTTTATAGAAATTAAGGAGTTATTGGCAATGGCCTTGACAGAAGACAGCTCAGTGGAAATATCCTCATCCTAAAAAAACTCCTGATGACATTTCTGGCTCGTTTGTTTTTACTGAATGGCAATAGACTGACATCTAGTGGTTTTTGTCCTCTCAGGACTATATAGACCCAAGCAGGTCTGTTTAGAAATTATCTGGTCTAATCTTTTTTATTTTCTAAAGGAAAGTATATTTTTGACTAGGAAGGAAAAAAAAAACTTTTTTTTTTCCAGAAGGATCCACAAGTTTTTATTCATTTTCACCTTTCAACACTTCTGAGCCAATGGGACCCCAGCTCCACCATTGCCCCTCCCCAGGATTCCCCAAGGGGAGAGGGGCCGAAGGCTTTCCTTTGCTCTTCAGTGACCACGTGTGGTCCTTGGGGGTTTGGGCCTGAGAAAAGCATATGAAAATTAAAACCCCTGTTGCTCTGCTTCCCACAGCTGTGTTTGCCTCTCCCAGGTGCCAGGTTTCCCTCTGAGTGATGACTTTTTGAACTCTCCTCTAATCAAAGCCACTCTCTCCTCTCTTTGCTCTGGGCTTCTGCTCCACCATTCACACTCTGAGGTGCGACAGACACCACTTTTCCAGACGAGGCTCCCTCAGAGCCTCCCATTCCCCACCGGAGCTGGGTGAATCCAGATTCTTCCTGACACCCACCCTGGGGAGCAGACGACCTCCGCAAACAGCAGACATGAACGCTCGGTCACTGCTCGTGAGATCCTGGCCCGGTTTCCCCGGCATCTGTGAACAGGAATGGTTTGGGGAGGATGGGAAGAGAAAGGCAGCATCACAGCTAGGGTCATGGGGTGCAAGGCTGCTGGACCTGCAGCAACACCACCACCGAAGCACCAACCATGAACGAGGGACCAGCTAGACCTAAGGGTTGGACTCCTCATTGGGAACTTTCGAAAACGTGCAGCACAGCTCTGATTTGCCACTTTATTTTTCCTCCGCTCCCTGCCTTGCATACTCCAGTAATCCAGTATTTGATTGCCTTTACTTCATTAGAATGTCCAATTTGAAGAAATAATATAATTAATGCTGGGGTTGTAAAATATGTTCACTATGGGCTCGCTCATTAACAGACCAGAGGAACAGCGCTTTCTTCAGATGGGAGACTGTGATATATTCATTAGATGTTTCCTTGGATTTTCTTCATTCTTCATGTTTATTAAAGCAGTATTTTTATTCAGCAGACTGATTTGACTGTTTGATTTATTGTTTAAGAACAGCTGGGGCAATAAATCACGCTATGTGTCACAGTTACTGTTCCCTGGTTTAGTAGAGAGTACAGACAAAACTTTTTTTTTAAGAAAAAAAAGCACATAAGCATTACCCCATTTACTAGCTGGTACTTCATCTGTTATAGAAAAGAGAATCTGGAAGAAATACATACGTCACCAACCAACTTTGATTTGATTTGAGTACATATTCCCAGAAATTGCTGTGGTTTTTGAGACTGCTTGTCTCCTGCTTTCGGCATTACAGCAAATATTTTTCCAGGCTTATTTTGATGCCTTTGTTACATTTGTTATTTTACTGCTAGACTTAAGGGGAAAATACTGAATGAGAAACAAATCCCCAGCACCGTTGCAGCTAGGCTGTCAAGGCTGCGAGAGCGAAGCTTGGACTGCATCAGGCAGGACATCTGACAGGTGCTCAGACACTGCATTTGAAAACATCTTTTCATTCAAAAATATCTTTTCATAGTCCTGAGAGAGAAACAGAATCTGTCCTGATTGTGTTTCAAAGCACAAGCAAATGTGACAATGCTGAAATACTGCTGTTTCCCCATTATTTGCTGGTTCTGATAATTCACAGGTTAAGTGAGGTTCTTCTGTGTGTGCTGTTTTCCTTCCTCATCCAGGGGAACAGGGAACTTCCATGGATTCATCCTCTCCGAAAGCTCCCTTTTACTGGTGGCAAATTCCTTGACACACCAACAGCATCAACATGATCATCAGAAGCAAGCAGAAAAAGAGCTTTCTGGGTTCAGGAAAAAGTAAAGACCAACCCCCCTCAAATGTTGTGCTTAGATTTTCCTCCTAAATCTTCATGGTAAAAGGATGAGAAACTAAGGGAACATAATACTGGGTTTTGGACTGTTGCTCCATCCTTTAATAAAATGAGAGCCCATAAACAGGATTTACTTTACATTTTTTTTTATACAATGGATTTAATTACTAATTTAATCAATTGGTTTAAGCTGGGTTAAAATCAAACACCTATTTCCAGCAACTCGAAGTTTGGCATCTCCTTTGCCAATAGACATCAGTCCTCAACACTAAAAATAATCCCCTGCTGATAATAAATCCAGGCCAAGCTACCATGTCTCATCAGTTTAAAAGCAGTTCTTTAGATTACCATTTCAGCAGGATCAAGCCCAAAACAGTAATGCCACCATCCAGGAAGAGCAATAGCCACCGATGCTTGACTGATCTATGTCCCCTTACCAGATATGGACTGAATACGCATTAAGATCAGGTTCAGAAGAGGTCTTGGGTGTTCTGAGCCTCACAGAAGGTGAGTTTTAGGCACCTGGCTTCTGTTTTCCCAGAGGGAAACCATCTCATCTCACAAGTGCTTTCAGGATGCTTTCAGGTTCACTTTCTTTCTCTCCTTTCATTCTGATACTGCAGAATCAGTACCTGTTTTTTAGAATTTACTTTCAGCCAGAGCCCAGATTCCTCCCTTGAAGACCCAGATGTTGCACTTTCAGCCTTATTTTCCTGCATGTGGAGCATCCACAGCTCTGGATGCCTTCTGGCAGCATGGATCATAAATCATGGGAGGATCTGAGGTCAATAGTCTGCCAACAGACTCACCGTGTTATAATCTCAAACTCGGCTGTCCCAGAGCTGTCAATTGCATTATGGAGCATTTTGGGACACTACAAAGCTGGCTCTGGGTAGGTGATGTTGGCTTTTTGTGCCTCACAATCGGAAGAGAAGGCAATTGCTGCTCATTTCACGACAGGTGTGTTCCTGACTTTTGTTGTTTGCTTTTGTAATCTGGGTGTCTGGTTTTCAACCTGGCTGCCAGAACAGGATTAGCAACCACTAAAGTTTGCTTTTTTCCACTTACCAGATGGCTAAAGGATTATGCCCGTTTCTTTTGGATATTGCACTTTGCAACTGCCTTTTGAACCTGTGTCAGCTGGAGATTCAATGACTGTGTTATGCTCTGCACAGGGCAATGTTTCAAGTCTGTTTGGAGGCTGCTGCTAATGCTCAGTTCAGCCTCCCACTTCTTATGAGGCATTTTCCTTCATGGATATCTCAAACGTGGGCTCTCCACAGGTTGCCTGCCAGATCAGATTTTTTAAATCAGTCTTAGGAAGCCTGACCCTTTCTAAAAGATGACTTTTTCTTCCCTGTGACAGACAAACAGAGCTGCCTTAGCAATATGCTATTTCTGAGCCCCATCAGCATAAGAGCAGGGGCACGGCAGGAAATTCTCTATTAATGTTCAAAGTCTTGGAAATTAGTTTTCCCCTGAGCCACATGTAGTCATTAGTCTCCGAGAGAGAATCATATTCCTTGCCTGCAAGGGGGTGGGTGTGGAAAAGTAGGATATAAAACTCTGAGGATGGCAGAAGGGGGAACTCATTTCCTTCCTTCTGCTCTAGCTAGGTACTGAGGCTGAGCTCAAGGAAACATAAAGTGATCGGTTTAATATACTTAAGTCTAGTAAAAGTGCGAGAGCATTGGAAGAGCTTTCCTTTAAGAGCATCTATATAAGTCAAAAAATATACCCAAAAAGAAAGGAGAAGGTGAGTCTCAAGACTTTTGAAAAATCATTTTTTGACTGTTGCTTCTGGAATAGATAAAGATAATGTTCTTGATGCCCAAGCAAGAATGTGCAGCTCTTGTTTCTGCCAAAATGATTTCTGGAATGTAAATTTAAGGAGACATACTTACCAGGAAGAGTACAATATACCCCTAGTTTGAACTTTCATCCCTCCACTGATTTTAAGAGAGCCATGGGATAGGAATTCTTAGAAATAAAAATTATAGTTAGAGAACATTAATTGTAGGGGTTGGTTATTTAAGTACAGTGTTGGTTAAGTCACGCTAAGGAAGCACAGCAGCGGATGTAAAACTTTTAAGAACAGACAAGACAAATATCTGTCAGACATGGCAAATCGTGTTTCCATACAGCAAAGCAATGAAGGAATTCCCTTTCCAGCCTATTATCTGTGTTTTTGGAGGTTCACTGTGAGTCTCAAGAACACAGCAAGTTTCTTTTTAATTGTGTGACTGCGCCAAATAGATGCATAACAAAAAAAAAATATTACAATTACAACACTGGAGCTATTTGTTCAGTAATTAGCTAGAAAAGGACAGGAGATACATGTTTATAAGGGAAATATGTGATATGCTGGGTGGTCTTTACTCATCCTCAAAAAATGCCTTATGTTCCTAATTTGCTGACTATCTGTATCAATTATATTTATCTGAAATGGATTTTAAAGCATGAAGCATTATGTTGATGGAAAAAGCTATCAGAGGTCTGTTGGAATCTTCAGTTTATGTCTCATCTATAAAAATTACATAAGACTTAGCAAAAGGAAAATGAAACTGAAATTCAAACTGTAAAACACGTTCAACAGGTGAAGAACAGACAGAGCAGCACAATATAGACACTGTCTTGATGTCCCAGGACTCTGCAGTGTGCCCCGCAGACCAGTCCCTGTTCATCTTGGACCATGGAGAGGAACAGACATGACAAAAGGTCCTGGAAAATGTCCTTCCTTTTTATCTCCACAGGGCTCCTATCCATGTCTTCATTGCTTGTGCCTCCAACCATATGGCAACAAATGGGGCAATGATCTTTCCACTAGGATCATCAGATCACTTCAAGCTACCTAAAATGTTCTGGAGCTCATTTATCAAACTACCATTATAGCTGAAGCTTAAAGGCAATTGAGGGAGCATCTACGTGTTATAAAGGTGTCTCTCTGAGGTGCTTTAACTAACAGACAGCCATGGATGCTCTCCCACTCTGTGATGGTGCTGAGCTGAAAATACAAAGCAGAGTAGCATCTATAGAGGAGACCTATTTCTGGATGGAAATCAAGGGGTGGAAAAAAAGCAATCAAGACAGACAGCATTGTTTAATTGTTCTGAAAAAACATATTCAAGACATAGAAGCAAGGGCAGTGAAACATGTAGTTGATGAATTGTTGTAGATAAAAAGAGAAGGATTTAGGAGAATAATTACAGAGTTCTACTGCAAAATGCTAAGGTTTACACCATTTTCATTGCAGATGAAAAAAAATGAAGAAGACAAAAATTGCATGTGAGAGGACCTAGAGAAAATAAGAAGAATGAGCATCAAAGTACTGGTTAAATATTTTTCAGAGTTCTTAATATTTCCAGAATAGCAACATGATTTACTGAGGAAAAGTGCAGTGAAAGAGATAAACAAAGCTATGCTTTACAATTATGTTTTAACAAGAGTCGAAAATCTGCACAATGGAACTGAAAGGGAAGAGAGAGGAGAATATGAGCCCCCTAGGAGAATGCCAGGGCATTAGTCATCTCTTCAGTCTACCACAAAAGGTTAGTGGTATTTTTAAGAACACATTCCTTTAAGGAAAATAATTTCCTAGCAGTGCTAATTTCAGGATGGTCATAAACTCTCTCAAGGGAAGTAGAAGCCCCAGTGTTGAAGTCAAAAACGTTAAACAGAGGAAGAGTAGGAGGAAAGCTGCCAAGGACTCCTCAGAGGGGACAACCCCCAAGAAGAAACTGCAACTGAAAGGGAAGTGAGACAGGAAAACCTGGTAGAGAACAGGTGATATAGGTGAAGATTTGGATGGAAAAAACCTGCAAGGAAAGATTGTACAATATAGATAAGTGCTTCCTGGAGATTACTCTAGATTGATTCCAATAGTTTCCTTGACATGATGACATCTTGGCCTTGAAAAGGCCAACTTGCTGTCATTTAATTTAGACTTGCTTAAATTGAACAGTATGAGATGTTTTTATGGAGGTGAAGGAGGCAGGCCAAAATACTGTCACCTGTCCTGTAGCCTACAATACAGCATTCTTGAATTTTCAGTTTTACAAGTAGTAGCTAATAAATTTATCAAAATATATGAAATAAGCCCATAGACTCCAGCACACCAAAATTTTGCCTTTTGCCTATTCTCTTTGTATTCTCTGCTTGTACATGTGTCTCACAAAATCTTACCCTTTCCTTGACCAGAAGATGATTTTACTGCAGTCTACTATGTTAATTTCTTCCTGCAGGGAAATTCAATATACATTTTAAATGCACTAAGCATGCAGAAAGGAAGGTAAAACAGTCACATTTCCAACAACTAGAAATACCTGCCCCAAGAGATGGCCTTGTAATTTTTTTTACACAAGGAAGGTTTAAAGGTTGCTCCAGAAGCACTGAATCAATTAAGGGCAGTTACAGAGACAAAAGCATCATCATCTTTGGACACATACCAGACTACCTACCCAGTATTTACTCCACAAAGCTCCAAGTTGCTCTGAAACCTGACCAGGTCAGCAGAGGAAGCATCACTGACTTTGCAAGCTGAGAAAAAGCTTGCATGAATGAATAGGTAAAAAGAAAGGTTATCTGTTCTGCTTTTATGCCTTTCCAACTGTAAAAATAGTCCTTATAATTTTAATTATTTAAATTGCAGTTCAAAGTTGAAATAAATTGAAAGAAAATTAAATATGCTTTAAAAACATTGTTAAACATTGCTAAAATATTATTCTGAATTACCAGATCGATTTGGTTTATGTTTCTAATTTGTGAAATTTGATTTTCACATGTCAAATGTCAATTTGTTTAAAACTTCTGTATAGTAGATGTCATTTGTATCAGAGTTGTGATGATCAGAGCTTGGTTAGAGAGGAAAAAAACATGATCTTTCTCTTTCCTTTTGCATTCATATTTTTTTTTTCTGAGAAACATTTAAAGATCAAGCAGTCTTACTTTTATATTCCAGGTGAAAACCAGCTGCTGCCACACTAATATCAGAATGAAAATGCAGATAAAGCTGATTGGAGGTGCTATTCAATAATGCTGGCACAGTTGTACCTGGAAAAAATAAAAGAGCATACATATGCAAAGTTTTATTTTGAATACACATAACCAAGACTGAATCAGAAAGTCTCATTTTCTTCTTATTATGTGCACGGAAATCTCAAACCTTTTGCTATGTTTTCTCTTGAAGTTCAAAAAAAAATTGGTTACAAGTCACACTACTAAGTGGCTAAGTAAGTATAATCAAACTAGATACCATCATGTTGAGATGAAACCCTGTTGTATTCAAAAGAAAAAAAATACATTAATAAAGGCTTTGATTATGAAATCAAGCTCTACTGTCATTTTACTTTTTCATCAGCACAGAATGAAATAGTCTAGACTAAGTTCTCTGTGTCCTTTTTATGCCTTCTTCCTATGATAACATTTCAACCACATATTCTAACTTTGACAATATGCAGAAATAGGAAATGAAGATGTCAGTGCAACACATTTCAAAACAAAAACAAAAACAAGAAAAAAAAAACAAGAATTATCTACCTAAATTGCAGCATTGCTGACTTCAGCATGTGCTACACAACAAGTTTTTCACTAACTTGGCAAATTTTTGATCGCTAGCTCGGTCTGATGCTGTATTTCCTTTGTCCGTACATAGCTACTAACTATGTAACTTGTGTTCTACAATCTAAAGCTGGTACACCTATTCAAGCTAAAAAGCCCATAACTTTCTATGTATACCCTGAAAGACTGTATCAAATGGCTCATGAACTTCAACAGTGGTTGTGTAACAAATGCTTTCATTTCTAGTGAGGCATTTGTTTTTTTACATACCAACTATGAGCACGATGAAACGATGAAACACCAGAAAAAAAAAAAAACACAGCTCTACAATCCAATAGGGAAAACATAAAAGCTCATTAAGCTCAAAAGGTATTAAACAAATTTGTGAGGAGCTAAAAAGACTTAGTACACTGTAGTCCTTCACAGAAGGCTTGACTGTTTGAGATGGAATCTCCAATTATGGAAATTCAGAGATAACACACAACTTTCATGTTGCACAACATTCACAGAGAAATGGAAAAAAATAGTAAAACAACTAGGAGACAGGAAGTTTCACAATACCCATACAGAATTTGGAGTACATATAAGGGTAATTAAGGTGCTGCCTCAGTGCAACTTATCTTGAGTCAGAATGAATATCCTATTCCTTTTACATAATTGCTTTTCTGAAACTTCTGTACACTTTGTCTATATGCACTTCTTGTTTCTTTGTAGGATGTACTTATATTTAACACATACCCTATTGTACCATGAGCAAACCTGAGGTTAGGATTTTTCATTCTCAGAATTGTCACATTCAATGACATAGCTAAAAGAAATATCATCGATAAACTGCCAACCTCTATTTCTTCTGTAATCAGGCATATTGAGCAGGGGAGATAAGTTTCAGTGCATCAGATGCAATGGCAGCGTTCTAGTTGCCCGTACTCCCCTTATCATCAATGGAGAGAAACAGGAGGAGATTTTATGAGTAACAGCTTAGTATCTAAGCTGATATCTTCAGGGAAAACATCTAACTTTCAGAAGGATAGCAAGGTTTCACTTCTCAATTCACCTCTCAATCTCTGTTATGGTGGAAAATTATGCTCACTACCACTTTCAAGCTTTAGTAATGACAACGGAAAGCAATGTGCCTCATTCATGTACAAAAAAAAATCTAGGTATTTAACAAACTTCTAGGCTGGAAAGAGAGACTAATGGTCATTTTTAGGTATTTCTTGGGTTAGTACAAACACGGAGTATGGATCATTCCCTTTAAGGATAATGCTTAAATTCTTCTGCTTAAATTCTAAATTTCCCTGTCATCATGACAGTAGATTCTGCAGATAACTTTAATGACTGCTCCATTAGTATGTTTTCTGCATAAAACATGTGTAAATGCGTAAAATAATATGAGATACGAGCTGCTTTTTAAAATTTGAATAGAGCTGTAGTTACCTTTGGTCACAAATTTTCAGATTTTCAAATTTTATATATGAGTCAGATGAAGCAGCAGTCCTAAACTAGAAATGCAAAATATTGCAGCTTTTTTTTTTTGCTTGTTTCCATATTTTTATTTGTTTCTTTTTATTATTTAATACAGAGACTTAGCTTCAAACTTGCATAAT
The DNA here is from genome assembly GCF_059628265.1 of Tinamus guttatus. NCBI lineage: Eukaryota > Metazoa > Chordata > Aves > Tinamiformes > Tinamidae > Tinamus > Tinamus guttatus. The sequence continues at coordinate 1,634,351 of NW_028289340.1, forward strand.
CAGGAGGTTCATCCAATACTCTCAGGGCAAGGGCAGTATGTTTCTCAAGAATATCCTCTCAGTCAGCTACTAGGTCTACAAGCTTTATTAAGGAATCCACAACAGACTTACAGACTTAACTTTGGCATATTAATGAATGACTTCGGCCATCAGCCCAAGTAATTTCCCCTGTGTCTCAATGCCATACTGGCACTGGCAACACAGTGTATTGACAAACATTCTTGGCAGGCCTGACAGTTATAAATATTTTTCAGTTTCTGACTCAATAAGCAGGCATTCTGTAGGAACTGCAATTACTGAGCTATAAGCTAAATATTGTATTAGTTATACTTGTGATGAGTTATGAGCTTTAAGCTATATCATTATCACAGTTAGCAAACTTGTAGACTTGTAATAAATTCAGGTATTAGAACAGATAAAAAATATTACTGTATGGAACATTCCTATACTGGACTGAAGAACTGGAAAACTGAGAGACTACAAATTTTAAGGACAAAAATAAGAAATTGAACACCTGTAAATGTACATCTGTAAATGTACATCTTCCTTGAAAGCAGGATGCTTACTGAAAACAAAGAAATCTACGCTGCACCTCGAACACTGTGTTCAGTTTTGGGCCCATCACTACAGGAAGGACATTGAGGTGCTGGAGCATGTCCAAAGGAGGGCAGTGAAGCTGGTGAAGGGGCTGGAGCATGGACCTTATGAGGAGCGGCTGAGGCAGCTATGATTATTTAGTTTGGAGAAGACTCAGGGGAGACCTTATTGCTCTCTACAACTACCTGAAAGGAGGTTGTAGTGAGGCAGGAGTCAATTTCTTCTCCAGAATAACTGCAAATAAAACAAGAGGAAATGGCCTCAAGTTGCACCAGGGGAGGTTCAGGTTAGACATCAGGAAGAATTTCTGTGTGGAAAGAGTAGTCAGGCATTGGAACAGGCTGCCCAGGGAAGTGGTGGAGTCCTTGCCCCTGGCAGTTTTCAAGAAATGTGTAGATGAGGCACTTAGGGCTGTGGTCTAGCAGGTAGGTTGTTGAAGGGTTTAACGCTTGAACTCACTGATCTTGAAGGTCTTTTCCAACCGTGATGATTCTATGATTCTCATTCTACCACATCACAAGTGGATAGCGGTCCTGCTGTTTAGACAGGAGAATTGTTCCCTAAGCACCTTGCCTGAGCGTGCTTGGAGATGGGGTAGCCCGATCCCATGTTCCCAACAAATTTAGGCACTTAGAGTGGAGGTAGATCTCTAGGTTGATGGGGCACAGAGGAAGTGTGAAACTTGGCATTTTGGGGGCACCATGTGGGCCTTGGTGCTACTTGACAACAACACTTGTCCAGCTGTGCCAGCACATACTAGTCATTGTTGCAGTCATGCAGGCAGGCTGCCCTGTGCCCCCACAGCCTCGGCCCCTGCCCACCAGCGCATCACAGCATGGCTGTGGCATCACAATGTGCGTCAGTGGCACGGAGGTGGCCTTGGCCGCCAGCGCCTGCCCGTGCCCCAGTGCGCAGCTGTACCAGTGCGAGGTAGCAGGGAGACGTGGGCTCCCAGCTAACTGGTACAGCAGAGCACGGGGGACAGCGGTCCCAGCTTTCCCAGGCCTGCTCTGCTCCTGGCGCTGCTTGGCATTGTCATCTGGCCCTCGGCAGCGCCATGGGGCAGACGTGCTGCGGTGTGCGGGGCTCTGCTGACCCCACTCCCAGCTCGCAGGCCTGGCCCGGGGCCCCTGGCTCCTCTGGCAGGAGCTCCCAGCTCCTGCTGCTTGAGCGTGTGCAGGTGACGCGGCACCAGCGCACGCAGGGAAGGCACCTCCTGCTCTTCCCCGATGTCGTCGCCTTCGCCAAATTCAAGTAAGCACAAGGACCTCTGCCCTCCTGGCCCAGATCGCTGGCCCTGCCAGCAGCCCCAGGCCCTGCTCCTGCCCGCTCCTGCTTCCACTGGAACCTCGAGGGGCCCAAAGGCCCTTGGAGGGCCCCAGCATGAGCCCTTCCTCCTGGCCTCACAGCCTGTGCTATGTGTGGATGCCCGGGCTCCTGATGAGCTCTCGCAGTCCAAATACCTGCAGACCCCCTGCACACGCATGCTGATGCTGCAAGGAGGGATGCGCTTGCCCTTGAATGCAGGATGGTGCAAGAGGAAAGGGGCAGGCTCCTGCATCTGCCATCCTCATGCACAGCCCCTGAGCACCCTTCTGCTCCTGAGGCTTGGGGTGGCCACCCTAAGGCTCTGCCAGGGGAAATGGCTCTGCCGTGGGGGGCAGCTGGGGCTGCCCCCATGACACCACCTCCACGGGGCTCCCTGCTCTTCCTCCCACAGACTTGGCGGCTCCTTCCTGCTGAAGCACCGAGTGCCCCTGAGCGAGCTCTGGGTGCTCTGCGGGAAGGAGGAGGCGGCTCACGGAGGGGAAGAGGAGGAGGAGGCTTTTGGCCTGAAATGCGCCAACAGCCTCCTCCTCGTGTGGCCGAGCAAGAGCTGTGCGGTCACATTTCGGTGAGTGTGGGGCCTGGGGAGCTGTGGCTCTGCAGAGCAGCGGGAGGAGGAGGAGGATGGGCCCTGAGCCTTCTCCCTCCCGTGGGCTGCAGGTCACAGGAGGTGAAGGAGTCGTGGCTCAGCGCCATGCTCAGGTGAGGCCTGCGGGCAGTGATGCCGCTGGCGGCACTGGGTGTCCAGGCTGCCGGTGCTGCAGAGCTGCCGGGGAGCTGTGGTGGGGCGCAGGGAGCTCCTGGGCAGAGCTGCCCTGGGCCCTGCACACGCGGAGGGGGCGCAGGCAGCAGCGCCGGGGCCGTGCAGAGCGGTGCTGCCCACGGACCAGCGCTGCGGGCAGGTCTGCAGGGGAGGGTGGCTGGAGGGGCTGCGCTGCTGCGCGCGCAGTGAGCAGAGAGCCAGGCAGTGACCCAGCTCTGCCCTGGGGGCTGCCCTGTGCCCAGCAGGAGCCGGGGAGACCAGGGGGCCCGCGTCACCCGCCTGGCCTCATTTGAACGGCTCCTCAGGGAGGTCATCAGCGCCCACGGTCCTGTAAGTCTCCCCGAGCTTCCCGCTGCTCCCCGAGCTCTCAGGCCTTCGGGGAAGAGCCCCTGCGCCCAGCGGCTCCTGCTGACCCTCTGCTCTCTTGCGCAGTCGGCGTCGCTGAGCGCCCAGACCGTCGAGGCGCTGATTTCGGCAGCGGTGAGCAGCTGCTCCCGCTGCCCCGGCCCTTGCGGGTGCTGCCAGCAGGTATCTGTGTTTGTGGAGGGGAGGTGGCAGGGGCTGCAGGGTGGACCACGGTTGGGCATCCTGTGCCCAGGGGCTGCACCCTCTTGGCATGCAGCAGCACCTCCAAGGTGCCTGGGGGCTGTGGGCTGCAGGGCTGGCTCAGCCTGGCCCCTGCAGCCCTGGCTGCTGCTGCGGGCAAATCCGTGACCTGGGGCCGTTTCTTGCAGGCTGGTCCCACACAAGGAGCTGCCGAGGTCCTCGCAGCTCCTCAGGAGGGACCCTGCCCAGCGCCCGGTGAGTGAGCTGGGCAGAGCAGCCGGGCAGCTGCCCTCTCCCTCAGCGCCCTGCACGCACACAGCGCTGCTCCTGCTGCTGGAGCCTGACGCTCGCTTTCCTCTCACCGACAGCTCATGGACCTCCCCAGAAGAGGAGGTCAATCCCCTGGCCGTTTGCGCGGCACCGCAGCTCGGCCAGCGGGAAGTGTCCGGAGGTGCCGGTTGCCCGGAGCCATCTGTTTGGGCAGCCTCTGGACAGGCTCTGTGGGGAAGAGGGGAGCCTTCCCCAGCCAGTCCAGGTAGGGCAGCCGGGCCCCTGGGGACTTGGCCTGCGCACGTGCTGCTCTGCGGCAAGGCCCAGCTCCCATCACTAGCGGCCTTTGTGCACTCCAGGTTCCCTTGTGTTTGCTTCTGCCGGCAGGACCTCCTGGACATCTTGTACAGGGAGGGACCTGCCGCCGAGGGCATTTTCCGGATCGCTGCCAGCGAACGGGATCGTCGGCAGCTCAGGGAAGCCCTCGATACAGGAGGCAGCGTGGAGCTGGAGAGCAAGCCCGTGTACCTCCTGGCTGCTCTCTTAAAGGTGAACTCCTTCCCCTCCTCCTTCTCCTCCTCCTCTTCTTCCTCCTTGCTCCCCTTGGAGAGCAGGAAGCTCAAAGCCACTGCCTGCTGGGGAGCCAAGTGTCAGGGATGCTCCCTCTGGGCTCAGGGCTCATGTCCAGAGCCTCATATCCATACCCTGATCTTGCAGGATTTCCTTCGTAACATCCCCTCCACGCTGCTCTCGGCCTCCCTGTATGAGAGATGGATGCAGGCTCTGGCTAAGGCAAGCAAGGAGGAGCAGATGCAAGAGCTGAAAGCGTAAGTGTTGTGGGCAGTGCCAGTGTTCAGGGGTGCCCAGGAGAGCTCGGGGCCTTCTCTGGCAATGGGCAGGCTCCTGCAAAGGCCCATCATTTCTGTGAGCTAGTGCAGATATCGCACAAGAGAGCCCCAGGCTTTCATGGGCCTTTGCAAAGCCTGCCAGCCCACCATGTGCTGACAAGATCCCCTTTCCTCATGCTGCCCATGTCCTGAAAGGTAGGCACCTTGCTGAGAACCCTGCCTTTTAGTCAAGGTCTTGGCCTTGCCACTCTTGCACTTAAGTGGCTGCTAAGCTGCCGTTGGAGGTTTCCTCCCAGGACATGTGTAAAGCAGGGAGAGAAAGCAGGGGCCTTGCTCTCATGGAGGATGCACCGTTTGTGGGAGTTTCCTTGAGACTCCTTGCTCGAGGGAGAAGCAGCGGGCACTGCCTCCTCACATCAGGGCCCTTGTGTTTGTGTTCACACAGGGTGGCTGAGCAACTGCCGCCAGCAAATCAGCTCTTGCTGAAGAACTTGCTTGCCATGCTCAAGCACATCAGCCAGAGCTCTGCAGAGAACAAGATGACCTCCAAGAACCTGGCCATCTGCATTGGGCCCAGCATGCTGGGCCCAGGCCAGGAGAGCACCTTGCCTCTCCAGCTGCAAGTGGAGATGAACAGCAAGGTATGTGGAAGCCACAGAGCTTCCTGCATTGGCCACAGCTGAGCCAGGCCCTCACATCCCCCGGCCTTTGCAAAAGCCACCTCTGCTCGGCAATGCGCAAGCCGACAGGCAGAGCTCTTCCTGCAGCTGAAGTCATAGAGCTACAGCCCTGGGGACAGAGCCATCAGTGGGGACAGAGCAAACACTGCTGATGCCTTTGGGGCCCTTTGCCTGACGCCCATGATTTCTGTGTGCAGGTGGCGGTTCTGGTGGAGGTCCTCATTGAGAACCACGCTGCAATATTTGGGGAGGACATGGCCTTTCCTGGCAGCCCCTCTGCAGAGCAGCCCTTGGAGGACACCGGCGGCTCCGCAGGTCTGTGTGCAGAGGGGTCAATGGCTCCTGGCTAAGTTCTTTAGCTGGCAGCACTTGCCAGGAGCTGGCAAGGACAGCGCTCACTCCACACAAGGCTTCCTGATGTTATACCCTGGTAGAGCTCAGCTCTTTGCAGCATTGCTCACTATGGGCTGGAACTGCCCTCTGCCCGTGCGGGATATTGGTCCTGGAGGCTCTTGTGTGTCCTGAACTGCTCCTCCCCTCCATAAGGGCTGAGGTTGCAGCTTGCCATCCTCCGAGGTCTGTGTAGTCCCACAGGCAAAGCCCCCTTTTCCTGCAGAGAGCCGCTCAGAAGTAGCTAAGAGGCTCTTTCTGCCCACAGGACATCCAGGGGCTGCTCAGGAAGATTCTTTGGCCAGCCTCAGCCCCATGCCTGAGGCATCCTGCATCCTCCCATCCTCTGAGGGGCAGCAGCAGCAGGAACAGCAGCTGCAGGAACAGCAGCAGCAGGAGCAGCAGCCGCATGGGAGAAGCGCCAGGGACAGCAGGGCTTATGTAGCATGTACCTCTGCCCCTCCTCTGCTGCCTTGCAGGGAGATCGATCATGGCACGATGGACAGGAGCTACTCAGAGCCAGTCCTGTCCATCCCGGAGTGCTCAGGGGGTAGCAGAAGCTACCAGAAGTGGAGCAGCAGGGCAGACAACGATGCTGTAGGACAGCAAGAGCCCTGCCTGGAGCACGAGGCCCTGCAGAGACACCCTGCAATGCTGCCTGCCCCATTCTCCCACGTTGCTCCTCTCCAGGCCTCCTCCAGGCGCTCCCTGGACAGCGCCTTGTCCTTCCAGCAGCGCCCCTCCACCATGTCCCTGCGGCCTGCCTCCATGCCCCCCTGCTGCTGGTGGGACACCCAGAACATGTAAATAGCTCCTGGCAAAGCTCTTGCAGGCCGTGCTGGGGCCAGGAACAATCAGAGCCCAGGAGTCCGTGGGCATGTGAGGAAGCCAAGAGCGTCGCCAGGGGCTGGGATTAGACACCTCGGGGCAGGCTGAGGGGAAAGGGGGAGGAGGAGGAAGAGGAGCTTCAGGGGTGTCCTCAGAAACAAGAAAACATCAAGGCTGTGACCCCTGTAACTGTAACCAAAAAAGTAACCAAAAACCAAACTGTAACCAAAAAAGTGGTCTGCTGCTGGAAACATCTCAGCATGGAGATATATTGGACTCTTATATTGGAGTCCAAGAGGAGAGAAAAAAATCAGGAAAGAAAAGCGAAGGAGAGGAAAAAGGAAATAAAAGAAAGAGACTTAATGGGAAGAAATAAAAGGAAGGAAAGGAAATGGAGAAAAAATGAGGAAGAAGCAGGAGGAAAAAGAAATGTGAATAAAAAAAGGAAATAAAGTCAAGGGATATGAATGCCAAGGGAAGCACTGAGCATGCAAACAGGAGGAAAGACATCAGGAAACCAAAAGAGGAGAGAAGAAAGAATGACAAACAGAAAACAAAGTGACAAAGAGAAAAAGAAGACAGAATGAAAGAAACAAGGAGGGAAAGGCAAAAGGAAATATTCTGTGTAAAAAAAGCAGGGAAAGAATAAAAAAGAAAAGCAATAAAAAAGGAGAGAAAAATGGAGAAGAAAGAGACAACAAGAAAAAAGTCAAGAGACAGAAAAGAAACAGGAGAAGAAGAAAAGAAGTGAACGGGAAACCTGGAAAGTAGAAGAAAAGAAGGTGGTAAAAATGGACACATAAAGGAAAGAAAACACAAAGTTAAGGAAAACCAACTGCAAGGGAAAGCAAAGCAAAGCAAGCAACAAGATAGCCACAAGAGGAAGGCAATCAGGAAATAGGATACCAAGATAATGGGAATGATAAAAATCAACATGTGTGGGGAAAAAAAAAGAAAGAAAAAATGGAAAGAATAAAGAAAATAGAGAAAATGAAGGAAAGAAAGAAGACATAAGGAAAGAAAAACGTAACAAAGAAAAGCAAAGAGAAACATCTGAGAAAGAAAAGCAGGGAAAGGAAAGAAAACAAAAAAAAAAGATAGAGAAAGGCAAGAAAAAGGAGAGAAAATGGAGAAGGCAGACGCAACTGAAACAGCAACAACAAAAAGCAAAGATAAAGAGACAGAAAAGAAAGAGGAATGGCAAAGTATGGAAAGAAAATCATGGAAAGTGGAAGAAAAGAGGAAGAAAGTAAAAATGGAGACATAGAGGGAAGAAAACAAGGAGACAAAGGCAAGGGAAACCAAATGAAGGAGCAAAAAAGGAAGCAAGCAAGCAAGCCAGGAGGTAGACAAGAGGAAAGCAATCAGGAAATAGGATAACAAGACATAGGAAATGATAATGGAAATCAATGTGGATGCGAAATCAATATGGATGGGAAAAAAAAAAAGAAAGAAAAAGATGGCAAGCAAAAAGGAAAGTAAAAAAAAAGAGAAAAGGAAAGAAAGAAGGAAGACAGGAGGAAAAAAAGTAAGAAAGAAAAAACAGAAACATCTGGGAAAGAAAAGCAGTAAAAGGAAAGGAAATAAAGAAAAAAAGAGAAAAGCAAGAAGAAGAAAAGGAGAGAAAAAAGGGAAAACAGAAGCAACCAAAGGAAAATATAAAGGGAGAGAAAAGAAACGGGAATGGAGAACTAAGGAAAGGGAAACCTGGAAAGTTGAAGAAAAGGAGAAGAAAGTTAAAATGGAGAGTTCAAAGGAAGAAAAAAGCGAACTAAGGCAAGGCAATCCAACCCAAATGGAAAGCAAATGAGCAACGAAGCAAGCAAGCAAGATGAAAGCAATCAGGAAATGGGATGGCAAGTAAAAGGAAATGATAATGAAAATCAACATTGATTGAAAGAGGAAAGAGGAAAAAAAAATGGCGAGTGAAAAGGAAAGTAAAAAAAAAACAGAAAATGAAGGAAGACAGGAGGAAAGAAGAAAGGAAGCAAAAGCAAAGAGAAACATCTGAGAAAGAAAAGCAGGGAAAGGAAAGAAAACAAAAAAAAAGATAGAGAAAGGCAAGAAAAAGGAGAGAAAATGGAGAAGGCAGACGCAACTGAAACAACAACAACAAAAAGCAAAGATAAAGAGACAGAAAAGAAAGAGGAATGGCAAAGTATGGAAAGAAAATCATGGAAAGCGGAAGAAAAGAGGAAGAAAGTAAAAATGGAGACATAGAGGGAAGAAAACAAGGAGACAAAGGCAAGGGAAACCAAATGAAGGAGCAAAAAAGGAAGCAAGCAAGCAAGCCAGGAGGTAGACAAGAGGAAAGCAATCAGGAAATAGGATAACAAGACATAGGAAATGATAATGGAAATCAATGTGGATGCGAAATCAATATGGATGGGAAAAAAAGAAAAAGAAAAAGATGGCAAGCAAAAAGGAAAGTAAAAAAAAAATAGAGAAAAGGAAAGAAAGAAGGAAGAGAGGAGGAAAAAAAGTAAGAAAATAAAAATAGAAACATCTGGGAAAGAAAAGCAGGGAAAGGAAAGGAAATAAAGAAAAAAAGAGAAAAGCAAGAAGAAGAAAAGGAGAGAAAAAGGGGAAGACAGAACCAACCAAAGGAAAATATAAAGGGAGAGAAAAGAAACGGGAATGGAGAACTAAGGAAAGGGAAACCTGGAAAGTTGAAGAAAAGGAGAAGAAAGTTAAAATGGAGAGTTCAAAGGAAGAAAAAAGCGAACTAAGGCAAGGCAATCCAACCCAAATGGAAAGCAAATGAGCAACGAAGCAAGCAAGCAAGATGAAAGCAATCAGGAAATGGGATGGCAAGTAAAAGGAAATGATAATGAAAATCAACATTGATTGAAAGAGGAAAGAGGAAAGAGGAGAAAAAAAAAAAGGCAAGTGAAAAGGAAAGTAAATAAAAACCAGAAAATAAAGGAAGGAAGACAGGAGGAAAGAAGAAAGGAAGCAAAAGCAAAGAGAAACATCTGAGAAAGAAAAGCAAGAAAAGAAAACAAAAAGAGGGGAAAAAGAGAAGAAACTTCTACCTCTAAAGAAGCAAACAAAAGAAAAAAAGAAAAAAAAAAGAGGTTAAGAGACAGAATGGAAAAGTAAGGAAAAAGTAAGGAAAGGAAAACCTAGAACAGATGGCAAGGAAGAAAAAAAAAATCGAAGAGGAAAAGAGAAAAGGGAAAAATAAAAGGAAGAAGAAATTGTTGAGGAATGACAAATCCCCCTCATACATGTAGATTCCCCTCCCTGAGACTGTGGTGCCTTCAGTCGGAAAAGCACAGTTCCAACCTGTGGGTAACACGTGCTCACAGAGAGCTTAACATTCAGGACAAAGAGAAAGACACAAAAGAAATGGGAATGCAAGATGGAGACACAAAATAAATGGGAATGCAAAAGTAAGGAAAGGAAACCTGGAAAGGATGACAACGATAAAGAAAAAAGGGAAGAAAGAAGAGCAGAGGAAAAAGAAAAGAGAAAAGGAAAAACAAGGTTGCCATGGGCAAGCAAATTGTAAAACTAATAATTGTAAAAATAATAATGGTAAAAATAAAGAAGATGCATAGTGCCTTTTCTTGGCAAATGTGATTCTATGATTTTCCTTAGTATTTCCTGATCACCTCCCCAGGAAAGGATCATGCAAATACCTGTGAAGGAGTGCTGCCAGGTCTGCAAATCTCATGGACTTAAAAACAAGAATACACTCAACACTTTTTTCTTTTATTCCCAGCACAGGGTTTTTTTCATCCTGATAGGCCAGATCTCAGCTTTCAGGATGTGGCCTTAACTACTTTTTCTTAGGAAATGAATAAGTTTCATCTCATTCTTGTGGTCCTAGGTTAGACCCCAGTTGAAGTCCTACGCAGAGAAATAATCATATCACCTATGCAGAGAAACCATTGTTTACTTTCTGCAGAGATGAAGGAGCACTCGAGAATGTGGCCATTTCTTTTAGTGCAAAGCAAAGCAAGGTTGCCCTGTGCCACATGCTTTTGGTGTCCCTGCTTGAGCAGGGAGGTTGGACCAGATGATCTCTAGAGGTCCTTTCCAACCTCAACCATTCTGTGATTCTGTAGAGTTGATGCTTCTTCAGTACTCAGCCATTCGAATGGTGATAAATGAGAAGGAACTGCAGAAACTAGGAGCCTTCCTTTTCCCTACCAGTAGTTTTCCAGTTTTTAGAGCATCAGGTTGATTCTTGAAAAAGGATTTGAACACGATGTGCAGGGAAATGTAATCTAAAAATGAGGGGACCAGATTACGTGCCCAAATCCTCAAGTTGTGTGGTTACGTTGAGGTACAGCACCTGGGTTGTGCAGTCTATAACAGTCCCCTAGTCCTCTTTTGGTTACACGTCTTTAGAGAAAGCCTTCTTGTTGTGCTTGACATCCTTGTCCAGATTCAACTCCAGGAAGGTTTAGACCTTCCTAGCCCCATGCCTCCAATCTCCACCAGTGTCCCAGCTTCCTCCCAGGTGCCCTGTGTCTGCTCCCATGCTCCATCTACTTCCTTCTTAGATCTGAGCTTTGCCAGGAATTGCTTGTTCATCCATGCAGGTTTTCTGCCACCTTTTGCTCTGCTTCCTTCTCATTGTGGTAGCCCATTCTTGGTCTTGGTGGTGGGGATCCTTGAATATCAACCAGCTTCCTAGGACGCCTCTTCCCTCTTCTTTTGCCACATGTATTTCTCAACCCCTTGATTTCGGAGAGTAAATTGCACCAAAAGGACTTGGGCATCTCCTCAAGAAGCATCAGCGAAGAGTGAGGTAAAAAAACATCCCTGCAAATTTTAAGGCATTTGCGTCAGGGCTGACGTGTAACCTGCACACACGGCTACTTCTGTTTCAGTGTCTGCATGCAGGCCTCTATTCCCATGAGCCTCTCTGCATTTGAATCTTTCTGCAGAGTCCTGGCATGGACTCAAGTCGAGGTGGGATGGTGCTGCCTGCAGGGTGGTGTCTGCAGGCTCTGCAGGCCCTGCTCCCAGCTCGCAGGCCTGGCCCGGGGCCCCTGGATGCATGCTTCCTGCATTTTCATGATGGCATGAAATGGGAAGCACCTGGCTTCCCATTTATTTTGGCATGCAAAGTATCCATCTTAGGAAAAACTTGATTATATAAACAGTGCCTTGAACAACTTTTCACTCTAAAATAAGCATGCAATTAACATTTCTCAGTTATTCAGCTTGGTGATAGTATTTAGCAAATCTCATATATGAACAATAAGGTTCAGAGGAAAGTCAAACCACACTGTAGGAGCCCCAGAATTTTAGCTTCTAGACTGCTCTTTGCATGAAAAATCCCGCTGAAGTTTTGTGGGCTCAGTGATTGCTTTATGGAATTATTTATGTTAACTGAAAGTGGCATAAAACTACTTTCTGACTTGAGAGATGTCTGCAGTCGCTGGTGGCTAGTCATTAGGAACAATTAAGGATAAGAAGGGATCCAAAGCCCTCTAGAGTGTCTTGGCAACTGACTGAAGGTTTCTGAGAAAATTACTTTTCGTTCTGGGTCATTTTTCTGATTGCTGCGCTTATGACATTGCTGTAATCGTGTACTCATATGGGACTGAGAGAATTCTGCTCCCAGAGCTACTGTGGACTTTAATATGAAACAAAAATTAAGAAAATACATAGCAATATATATACATATATGAAAAGCATTAGAAAATAAACAGCCATGTGAGTGAAGACTGAATTTCATGACTGTCTTTTCACTTCCAGTTAAGCTCCATGGCTACTTAGCTATTGCATCAGGCCTTTTTTTTCTTTTTTTTTAATACCTGATCTCTGAGCCCCTCCACGGGTGTAAGGTGGGGAATATGCAGTTTCTGATTACCAGGTAGCTTAAGGATAAGGATGTGCCAAATGCCTAGTTGTTCATCCCAAACAAATCAGAGTTCAGGGAAATTCAAAGTAAAAGAAAATAAAAGTGGTAAAGGTTTTGGAGCTCAGACATCTAAAAATTTCTGTGTCTATACTTCAGTTTAGAGTTTTCACCTCTCCACTCTATTTCAGGCATCTTGGATCTTCTGGATTTAAAGCCTTATTATTTGAATTCCCATTGCACTCAAACATCTTTGCTGAAGATCTGAGATACTGCAGTCAAATTATTTTAAGGAGTTATATAACTGTATCTCATTGCTAACTGTACTAAGCAGTTTTGCTAAATAACTTGTGCAGTTTGCTGTGAGTCAGATTCAGATGCCCTTTCTCGTGTGGAATATTTCCATTTAATTAGAAGTGCCTAGACTAACAGATTGTTCAGTTTTGTTCAGTATCCTTAGTTTGAAAAGATAAAGAAGGTGCTGACACATTATGTTCAAATATTTTCCAATGCACAGAGGATGACAATCTTCTTAGTATCCTATGTGTGACATCAAATTTGCAATTTCTTTACATCACTACTCCTAAACACTCCATACGGAACCACTGACTCTTTAAATCCAGGCCTTCGTGTTTTGGTATTTCACTGGTTTCTAATAATAATAAAATGTAGGATAACAGATACATGGAATTTTTATCTGCATCACAAATCATTCAGAAAAAAAAAAATTGGTCAGAAACCTCAGTCTGCCACTACAGCTCCTTTTTTATTTTTAATTACCTGGAGTTTAAGGCGTTAATACATCTGTCATTTTCTCAATTAGAAATAGAATTAGAATAGAAGAGAAATAGAATAGAAATGTTAATGAGCCTTGTGGCCTTATTTTGTTACTGTAATGCCATCATATGTTTTTCAAAGTCCCTTTCCCTTTAATCTGTTTTTCAAACAACTAAGAGTGAGTATCATTTGGATATTTCAGAAGCCTTTAACATTAAGAAGACAACTATATTGAATTGAGTAAAAGAAAAAAAAAAGAGCTTCTTAACTTCTTTTACCACGTGATAATAGAATTTTAGTCTCACTTTGCACTTCTGTACGTAATCATGAAAGATCCAGGTTTTCACTAAGTAAGGATCTAAACCACCCACGCTACCAGCTTCTCTTTGGTCCATGCAGCCAGGATCATGGTGTGCCATCTTATTGTGTCATTTCTGGCCCTGACAGCTGGTGGTACTACTGATACTGTGCTCAGTTCAGGCAATTTTCTTGCACTCTTGAAATGGTACAAAATTGACATGTGCGAGAAGATGATGAAACAAGAGCTGGCCTTTTAGCCTTAGAAGGCTCAGTCATATTCTTCCCAAGGTCTTCCCAAGTGCAGGAAACCAACTACAACAGCAATACTTTATTTAGTTGGTTTCGGCTGGAATATTGTAAAGTAGAACTGCTGATTCTGCAAAAGCCCAGGACGCCTGGACTTCTGAGCTAAGGTTTGAGCTATAGGGAGCCTGAAACTACTGTCTTGCAGTCAAACAAGATATTGCCATTTTGACACTGCTGGAAACCAATGAGGTATATCAAACCTCTGTGTGAAACAGATGCTGTGACTGAGTTTCCATGGATGCCTGTCTATGCAATTCTTTCATTAATAAATGTTAGGATGGTTGATCTTAAAAAAAAAATATATATATATGTTGTATTATGTTTTTGCTGCATATTCTTCCTCTTTAAGTACTAAAAATAATTTTCCATGAAAGCATGTGCAATCCTTGATATAATGAAGATTGTGGAAGGAACACTACAAGATTGCTGTTTCCCATCTACAGACACAGTGAGTGTAATGAAATCTAGTATGAACCTACACTTTCCATTTCTAAGGTACTACAGTGTTATCAGTCCCATTTCAGAAAGCTTGATAGGGTCTGAAATGGGTTTAGCTAACTGACAGGCAAGTGTCTCTCAACTCTTCTCCCAGCTGTTGATAATTAGATACAAGATTAATCCCTAAAAGGTCTGTGTTTATATTAGATCATCAGTAAGCTACTTTATTTCTTCCTCTACTGCCCACAGGATACTGGTGAGGTGTTTTTTTAACATGTTATGTATAGGATTTGGAAAATTCTGCCTAGACATTTCTTTCCTAGTGATATTCCTGAGGAAGTAGTATACTGGATGAAGGAAATACTCTTCACCATATGCATTACCTAGTAGTGGCTGAAAGCAGGTCTCAGGAGGGATGATTTTATAGGCTAAGGAAGGGTCTGAAATATCTGCAGGTACTGCTGGGCATCTTGGTGGGTCACAGAGTTTAGGCTACTGGAGTAGGAAGATGGGATGGAATAGATTTGATATGGGGAAGCAAAGAGTTTGGAAAAGGTACAAGTTTCTGGAACAGCAGCCTGGGGTAGCCTAAAATAGAGTCTAGAAGATCTGTCATAGGAAAGGTTTTTGAAGAGTTTAAAATTAGTTAAGAGCCTAGAAGAATTCATTAAAGGAGCTCTTTGAGAGAAAAGAAAAGGTTGAGACAAGACACCTCATATGGCAGAAGAGATGTAGGGGTTCTGAAGGAGGACCAGAAAGATGACAGCTCTGACTAACGGAATCTCAATTTGGACAGCCTGTGGTCAGAAAAGTCTGGGAACCAGGGGAGGTCTGAGTTTCTGGCAATCACTACGTGGTAAGCAACCTACCAATTTAAAAGTGTGGACATATTCATCAAACGAAGCGGGAAGGCAAGGTGCTGGAGTTACTCTTTATGTTAGAGAGCGACTGGAATGCATAGAGCTCAACCTGGGGGTGGATGATGAGTAGGAGCTTCAGGAGTGCTAGTAAGAGGCGAGAAGACATCAAAACTGTAACCACTGTAACTAATCAAAAAAGTAACCATTGTGGTGTGCTGCTGGAAACATCTCAGCATGAAAACATGTTGGACTCCAACACTGCAGTCCAAAAGGAAAGAAAAAAGCAGCAATGAAGAGCAAAGGAGAAGAAGGAGGAAAGAAGAGAAAGCTTAATGGAAAGAAAGGAAAAAAGAAAAGGAAATGGAGAGAAAAAAAATAAAGAAAAAGAGTAAAGAGACATGGATGAGGGAAAAGTCCTATGCAAGGAGAAAGTGAAAGCAAAGCAGCTGAAAGAAGGAATGCTAAAAAAAAGTAAGGCAAGAAAACTATTAGGAAACCACTAGGAAAGGAAAAGGAAAGAAAAATGTAAATAAAATGCAAATGAAGTGGAAAAATAAGGAAAAAGAAAGAATAAGGAGAAAATTAAAAAATCCAGCAAAAATAAAAGTAAAAAAAAAGAGAGAAAATAAAGGAGGGAAAGAAGACAGTTGAAAAGAAACAAGAAAGAGCAGAAAGAAGTATCCATGAATGGAAATCATGGAAAGGCAAGAAAACACAATCAAGAGAAAAAAATAAAAGAAAAGCACAAAAAATGAGGAAGAGAAAAGCAATAAAAAAAAGAAAAGAGACACCAAAGAAATAAGAATGGAAAAATAAATAAAGGACAACCTGGAAAACATGATAAGGAAGAAAAAGTAAAAAGAAATTTGGAAAGGGAAGAAGAAAGTAAAAAAAAAAAATAGAGACATAAAGGAAAGAAAAATGAAAACAAAGGCAAGGGAAACCAACCCAAATGGAAAGCCAATAATCAAGTAAACAAGAAATAAAGTAAGAAAGCAAGCAAGTAAGAGGGAAGCAATCAAGAAACAGGATAGCAAAAATAAAGAAACAATAATGGAAATCAAAACGAGTGGGGAAAAAAAGGAGAAAATAAAAAATTCCAGCAAAAATAAAAGTAAAAAAAAAAAAAGAGAGAGAGAGAAAATAAAGGAAGGAATGAAGACACTTGAAAAGAAACAAGAAAGAGCAGAAAGAAGTATCCATGAATGAAAATCAGGGAAAGACAAGAAAACACAATCAAGAGAAAAAAAGAAAAAGAAAAGCAAAAGCACAGAAAATGAGGAAGAGAGAAGCAATAAAAAAAAAAAGAAAAGAGACACCAAAGAAATAAGAATGGAAAAGTAAAGAAAGGACAACCTGGAAAACATGAAAAGGAAGAAAAAAGAAGAAATAAGCAGAGAGAAAAAGAAAGAAAACAGGAAAAAGAAAGAAAACAAAAGGAAGTAAAAATGGTGAAGAAAGACAAATCCCCTTCACACATGCAGATCTCCCTCCCCGAGAACGTAGTGCCGCTCTGTTGCAGAGCGCAGTCCCAACCTATGGGTAGCGTCTGCTTGCAGAGAGATGAAGCCTCAGGGAAAAGAAAAAGCACAGGCTGCTGCCTCCATGCCCAGAAGTTAGCATGGCCTCAACGGAAGCAACATGGGCTGCATACCCTGAACAGTCCCACTTTTTTTGCAGTCACCACTCCAGTTAAGCCAACACAATTTCCTCTGAGGTTCTGTGGGAACAGAGGTGGCATGCTCTGTGAAAAGCCAGCATCAAGCCTGTCTTGCACATGCACTTTGATTATCTCTTTGCATATAACCATGCATTTAGAGGTCTTGGCCTATGTTTTTATTTCTGCAAAAGGTGATGTCTAACTGCAGTCACTGCAACATTATCTGTAGATGTCCTCCATGAGAAGTCACTGATGTTGACTGAAAAGAAAAGGAAAGACTCTAGGAGGCAAGAAGACACCAAAGCTGCAAGGAAAGCAACCATTGCATGTTGCTGTTGAAAACATCTCAGCGTGGACCTCATTGGAGTCCAAAAAGAAAGAAAAAGAAAAAGGAATGAAGAGCAAAGAAGAGGAATAAGAAAGCAAAGAAAGAGGAAAAGGAATGCTTAGAGAGAAGAAAAAGGAAAGGGAAAGGAAAAGAAAAGGAAGAAAGAGACAAGGATGGAGGAAAAGTCCAGTGTAAGGAGAAAGTGACAGCAAAGCAGCTGAAAGACCAAGGAATGCCAAAGAAAAGCAAGGGAAGAAAACCACTAGGAAAGGAGAAGGGAAAGAGAAATGTAAATAAAATGCAAAAGAAGTGCGCAAAGAAGGAAGAAGAAAGAAGAAGGAAGAGAAAAAGTAAAAGAAAGATAAAGGAAATGTGGAAGGGAAGACATAAAAAAAAATGAAGACATAAAGCAAAGAACAAAGGCAACAAAGGCAAGGGAAACCAATCCAAGGGCATACAATCAAGTAAGCAAAAAAGCGAGCAAGCGAGAGGATCAAAATGGATGGAAAAAAATTAAGGAAAGAAAAAAGTAAGAAAAGGCAAAAAAAATCACAGAATTAAAAGCAAGGAAAGAAAAGAAAGCAAAAACAAGAGAGGAAAGCAAGCTAAAGAAAAGAAGAGAAAATGGGGAAGAAAGAAGCAACACCAAAGGTGAGAGGCAGAAAAGGAACAGGAGTGGAAAAGGAAAAAAAGGAAAATCTGGAAAGGATGGCAAGGAAAATGAAGAAAGAAGCAGAGAGGAAAAGAAAAAGAGAGAGAGAAAAAAAAAAGGAAAAAGCAAGAAGGAAAAAGAAAATGGTGAAGATACGCAAATCTCCCCTACAAATGTAAATCCCCCTCCCTGACACTGTGGTGCCATTCAGTTGCAGAAGTGCAGTCCCTACCAGTGAGTAGCATATGCTTGCAGAGAGCTGAAGGCTCAGGGCAAAGAAGAAATAGGAAAGATACAGAAAAGAAACAAGAATAGAAAAGTAAGAAAAGGAAAACTTGGAAATGATGTCAAGGAAGAAAAAAAAGGATCATCAGGAGTGGAAAAGGAAAAAAGGAAAATCTGTAAAGGATAGCAAGGAAAATAAAGGAAGAAAGAAGCAGAAAGGAAAGGAAAAAGAAAAGAAGGTGGCCGTGGACATGCATCAAGAAAGCTGAGTGCATTGCCATGGGAAAAATTCATATGTAACTACTCTAACATCGGATGTAGCACTCTAACATTGGATTGGATGGACCTCTTACAAGTTTGTCTTTGTGACTGTAAAAATAAAGGCAATGAGTAGCGCCTTTTCTTGACAAATGTGATTCTATTATTTTCTGATCACTTCTTCAGGAAAGGATCATGCAAATGCCAGTGAAGGAGTGCTCCCAGGTCTTCAAAAAAAACAACACAACAACAACAACAACAACAACAAACACTCAGCACTTCTTTCTTTTATTCCCACTACAGTTTTTTTCATTCTGATAGGCCAGATCTCAACTTTCAGGATGTGGCCTTAATTATCTTTTCTTAGGAAATGCATTTATTTCCATCTCATTTTTATGGTCCCAGGCTAGACCCCACTAATGTACTAAGTCATGCTTTATTTTTTGCAGAGAGGACCACTCAAGAATGTGGCCATTTATTTTTAGTTCAAAGAAAAGCAACTGTTTTTAGAGGTACACGCTTCCTCCTTTTTCAGGATCTTTACTACTGAGCAATTCACAGTGGTGATAAATGAGAAAGAACAGTCGTTGCTGAGGCAGGCATATTTTGGGGAAGACACACTCAGTTTCTTGTGCCAGGAACAGAGCTCTCACTTTTCAAACTAGTACATCAGCCTTTTATGATATATTTACATTGCAAGTATGAGCAGAGATAGAAGTGGAGTGTGAGGCTCCATGTTAGTAGTTTCCTAACTATAGTCAAGGCTCCCAGACTGAAGACCTGTCAGAAGTTCTCTGCCTTTCCTCCCAACATACACACACACACACACTTCTGGTAGCCTCCCTCCTCTCAACCGAGCAGGGGAACAGCCTTTGAAGCAGTAGGCTGAGTGACTTGAAAAGAGTACGAGACTCCTCCAAACCATGTCAGGTTTACCGTGCATCTAATGGACTGGAGGGATTGTTAACACTGATTGAATTTGGCAGGATTTAAGCATCCAGGGACTTACACACATAAGAAGCACTGAGGCTTGTGTGCACCATGCTGGACTGTTCAGTTCCATGCTATATGTTTTGCTATCCTTTCTTAAAAAGGTCGTCTTTCTTTGAAACTTAAAATGAAGTTTGCTTCCTAGAAAAGGAAATTCATTGAATTTAAATATGATCATCATTTGTACTGAACGGAAGCTTCTGCTTTCCAGGTTGTGAAGATCTCTCCTTTGGCGGCACATTTAGTCTGAGATGGAGATTCCTGCAGACTACGCACCTGCGAGCAAGTGGTTAGATCCACAGCTTTTACGTCACTCTACAGGGCGGGCCATAAAATAGTTCTACACTGGCAGTTCAGTTTGCCAGTGAAGGGCAGGGGTGTGAACTACAACTGTTGCCAGTTGTTGTTCAACCTGGCTGCCAGAACAGGATTAGCAACCACTAAAGTTTGCTTTTTTCCACTTACCAGATGGCTAAAGGATTATGCCCTTTTCTTTTGGATATTGCACTTTGCAACTGCCTTTTGAACCTGTGTCAGCTGGAGATTCAATGACTGTGTTATGCTCTGCACAGGGCAATGTTTCAAGTCTGTTTGGAGGCTGCTGCTAATGCTCAGTTCAGCCTCCCACTTCTTATGAGGCATTTTCCTTCATGGATATCTCAAATGTGGACTCTCCGCAGGTTGCCTGCCTGATCAGATTTTTAAAATCAGTCTTAGGAAGCCTGACCCTTTCTAAAAGATGGCTTTTCTTCCCTGAGAGAGCCAAGCAGAGCTGCCTTAGCAATATGCTATTTCTGAGCCCCATCAGCATAAGAGCAGGGGCACAGCAGGAAATTCTCTATTAATGTTCAAAGTCTTGGAAATTAGTTTTCCCCTGAGCCACATGTAGTCATTAGTCTCCGAGAGAGAATCATATTCCTCGCCTGCAAGGGGGTGGGTGTGGAAAAGTAGGACATAAAACTCTGAGGATGGCAGAAGGGTGAACTCATTTCCTCCCTTCTGCTCTAGCTAGGTACTGAGGCTGAGCTCAAGGAAACATAAAGTGATCGGTTTAATATACTTAAGTCTAGTAAAAGTGCGAGAGCATTGGAAGAGCTTTCCTTTAAGAGCATCTATATAAGTCAAAAAATATACCCAAACAGAAAGGAGAAGGTGAGTCTCAAGACTTTTGAAAGATCATTTTTTTACTGTTGCTTCTGGAATAGATAAAGACAATGTTCTTGATGCCCAAGCAAGAATGTGCAGCTCCTGTTTGTACCAAAATGATTTCTGGAATGTAAATTTAAGGAGACATACTTACCAGGAAGAGTACAATATACCCCTAGTTTGAACTTTCACTCCACTGATTTTGAGAGAGCCATGGGATAGGAATTCTTGGAAATAAAAATTATAGTTAGAGAACATTAATTGTAGGGGTTGGTTATTTAAGTACAGTGTTGGTTAAGTCACGCTAAGGAAGCACAGCAGCGGATGTAAAACTTTTAAGAACAGATAAGACAAATATCTGTCAGACATGGCAAATCGTGTTTCCATACCGCAAAGCAATGAAGGAATTCCCTTTCCAGCCTATAATCTGTGTTTTTGGAGGTTCATTGTGAGTTTCAAGAATACAGCAAGTTTCTTTTTAATTGTGACTGCGCCAAATAGATGCATAACAAAAAAAAAATATTACAATTACAACACTGGAGCTATTTGTTCAGTAATTAGCTAGAAAAAGACAGGAGATACATGTGTATAAGGGAAATACTTGATATGCTGGGTGGTCTTTACTCATCCTCAAAAAATGCCTTATGTTCCTAATTTGCTGACTATCTGTATCAATTATATTTATCTGAAATGGATTTTAAAGCATGAAGCATTATGTTGATGGAAAAAGCTATCAGAGGTCTGTTGGAATCTTCAGTTTATGTCTCATCTATAAAAATTACATAAGACTTAGCAAAAGGAAAATGAAACTGAAATTCAAACTGTAAAACATGTTCAACAGGTGAAGAACAGACAGAGCAGCCCAATATAGACACTGTCTTGATGTCCCAGGACTCTGCAGTGTGCCCCGCAGACCAGTCCCTGTTCATCTTGGACCATGGAGAGGAACAGACATGACAAAAGGTCCTGGAAAATGTCCTTCCTTTTTATCTCCACAGGGCTCCTATCCATGTCTTCATTGCTTGTGCCTCCAACCATATGGCAACAAACGGGGCAATGATCTTTCCACTAGGATCATCAGATCACTTCAACTAAGATGTTCTGGAGCTCATTTATCAAACCACCATTATAGCTGAAGCTTAAAGGCAATTGATGGAGCATCTACGTGTTATAAAGGTGTCTCTCTGAGGTGCTTTAACTAACAGACAGCCATGGATGCTCTCCCACTCTGTGATGGTGCTGAGCTGAAAATACAAAGCAGAGTAGCATCTATAGAGGAGACCTATTTCTGGATGGAAACCAAGGGGTGGAAAAAAAGCAATCAGGACAGACAGCATTGTTTAATTGTTCTGAAAAACATATTCAAGACATAGAAGCAAGGGCAGTGAAACATGTAGTTGGTGAATTGTTGTAGATAAAAGGGAAGGATTTGTTAGAATAATTACAGAGGTCTACTGCAAAATGCTAAGGTTTACACCATTTTCATTGCAGATGAAAAAAAATGAAGAAGACAAAAATTGCATGCGAGAGGACCTAGAGAAATTAAGAAGAATGATCATCAAAGCACTGGTTACCTATTTTTCAGAGCCCTTAATATTTCCAGAATAGCAACATGATTTACTGAGGAAAAGTGCAGTGAAAGAGATAAACAAAGCTATGCTTTACAATTATGTTTCAACAAGAGTCGAAAATCTGCACAATGGAACTGAAAGGGAAGAGAGAGGAGAATATGAGCCCCCTAGGAGAATGCCAGGGCATTAGTCATCTCTTGAGTCTACCACAAAAGGTTAGTGGTATTTTTAAGAAATAATTTCCTAGCAGTGCTAATTTCAGGATGGTCATAAACTCTCTCAAGAGAAGTGGAAGCCCCAGTGTTGAAGTCAAAAAAAGTTAAACAGAGGAAGAGTAGGAGGAAAGCTGCCAAGGACTCCTCAGAGGGGAGAACCCCCAAGAAGAAACTACAACTGAAAGGGAAGTGAGACAGGAAAACCTGGTAGAGAACAGGTGATATAGGTGAAGATTTGGATGGAAAAAAACTGCAAGGAAAGATTGTACAATATAGATAAGTGCTTCCTGGAGATTACTCTAGATTGATGGCAATGGTTTCTTTGATATGATGACATCTTGGCCTTGAAAAGGCCAACTTGCTGTCATTTAATTTAGGCTTGCTTAAATTGAACAGTATGAGATGTTTTTATGGAGGTGAAGGAGACAGGCCAAAATACTGTCACCTGTCCTGTAGCCTACAATACAGCATTCTTGAATTTTCAGTTTTACAAGTAATAGCTAATAAATTTGTCAAAATATATGAAATAAGCCCATAGACTCCAGCATACCAAAATTTTGCCTTTTGCCTATTCTCTTTCATCATGCTTGTACGTGTGTCTCACAAAATCTTACCCTTTCCTTGACCAGAAGATGATTTTACTGCAGTCTACTATGTTAATTTCTTCCTGCAGGGAAATTCAATATACATTTTAAATGCACTAAGCATGCAGAAAGGAAGGTAAAACAGTCACATTTCCAACAACTAGAAATACCTGCCACAAGAGATGGCCTTGTAATTTTTTTTACACAAGGAAGGTTTAAAGGTTGCTCCAGAAGCACCGAATCAATTAAGGGCAGTTACAGAGACAAAAGCATCATCATCTTTGGACACATACCAGACTACCTACCCAGTATTTACTCCACAAAGCTCCAAGTTGCTCTGAAACCTGACCAGGTCAGCGGAGAAAGCATCACTGACTTTGCAAGCTGAGAAAAAGCTTAAGTTTCTTTTATTTTATTAAAAGACTATGTATTTCATCATTCTGGAATTATACATGGCAGTGTGTTGCCAAGGAGACAAAGGAAAGTCATGGCTCATGAACTAGATTGCAGGTCTTCTCTGCCTCTGTGAGGAAATGAGTCCATGAATGGGACTCATCAGTCCAAACAAGCCCATGATGCCAGATGCTCACCTAGAAGCATGCAAAGTTGTTGGATTCTGCATGCTTCCAAATCTCATTGACATACTTGGGAGTTAAGGCTGCCTAGCATCACTCTGGATAAATCTTTGAGTACCACAGCAATTTGATCCATTGTCGGCTGGAGAAAACATCACTATTCTCACTGAATGGCAAAGGCAGAATATCTGATACTTGGCTTTAATACTTTAAGCAAGTTTTATTGGTAAGCATTTTTTTACATTGGAAAAAAATAATAGGCTTGTTCATTTGATATGTGATGAGGTAAAGACACTATTTTTAAGGTAAGTGATGACATATCAGATGAGCTCAGGAAGGAAGGAGGAAAAGCTGTAACATGAATCAATAAATTCAATATATTGATTCAAAGTGATAAACCGTGGTTATAACCAATAGATACAAAGACTCCTTAAAACAGTGTAGTTGTCATTTACTGCAAATCTTTCTATTGCTTTTTTAATGTGCTTGATTTTCTTTTTCTGGCTGCCTTCTCTGGGTTGGTCTATAGGCAATTGAGGAAAGGAGAGTGTGTAGCACATTTTCAGCGTGTTTTAATTATATTCAGGCTGTGGGAACTGGCAAGGGAATCTCCTTGTCCAAGAAAGTAGACTTTGGTGCTCCATTTCTTCAGCTTAATCCACAGGATCTGTCCTGAAATGTGATCTATAGTATTTTTAGCATGGGTGGAAACATTTTGTAGAACAGGGACTGACAGCTAGCATTGACTAGGAGCTTTAATTTAAGCATCTTACACATGCTCTTGGGAAGAGTGATCATGACATTATATGACATTGTTAGAACATGGGGATTGAAACCTATTTCTAACATACAGCTCACCAATAGTCTTACTGGAGTTGCTTGTAGATTCATTTACTAATATTAATTCTTCATTTTTTCCATTAGTTCAAAGGTATGAAATTGAAGTTTTAAGAACTGATAGCCCATACTATTTAGGCCAAAACTAGTTCTTCCTGATTGGGCAGGGTTTTTTGTTTGTTTGTTTCTTTGTTTTTTGTTTCTGCTGAAGCAACTATCTCAAGCAATATTGTGTATCACTACAATCCAAAACTTTGTTTGAATTTGCATACCTCCTCTCCCAGCCCTCTTACAATATTTGTGCAGTCTTGAACTTAATGTCTTTGAGGTTTTTAAAGACAAAAGCAAAAAAAAAAAAAAGTTGATAGTCACATGACATGATGTCTGGCTTAGTTTTGTACCCAGAGCTCAAAAATTCAGCTCTTTCAGGGGAGGAATTTCTTTAATCCTTATTTGGAATTCCTGTTCCAAGAACAATTAGTCTATTGGCAGATAGCAACAGCCCAACATTTAGGTAATTACTTGGAGATCCAAGCTGCATATTTTGCAGGCCTTGAAATTCAAGCCTTCTTCCTAACAAGTGTGGCTAGGGCTCCACACTGAATGTCTGTGAATTAGACACTGTATAATCCAAAACAAGAGCAACAGACATTGCCATAACTGGAGTCTTCTAGACAATGCTGTGACAAAAAAAAATCAATTGCTAATCTTTTCCAATATTATGGAAAGGTTCAAAAACATGCAAATGCTCACTACTACTAATCTATGAAACAATGTTTCAAAACATGAACTGTCTTGGATTTAAGATCATTTTATTAAGTCAGGAAGATCATCTAGGAATAA
Source organism: Tinamus guttatus (assembly GCF_059628265.1). Taxonomy (NCBI): domain Eukaryota; kingdom Metazoa; phylum Chordata; class Aves; order Tinamiformes; family Tinamidae; genus Tinamus; species Tinamus guttatus. Next base: position 1,658,985 of record NW_028289340.1, read on the forward strand.
TTATCAGAGCTAAGTAAATCTGGAATATTCACATTAAATCTGAGCCAGAACTTAATGAAATATCCAAGCTTCTGCTAGGTGAGTTAGACTTAGCAATTGGTCTGCAATTCCAGCAATATTTTATGGCATTTTCCCTAACTTTACTGTGAATTACGAGTTTTACCGAATTAAATCATTGCTATAAAGTCCTGCATGATGGCACTGCGAAGATATGTAATGCACACATGATGACGCATTCTCAAAATAGAAAGCTCTCAATAATATCTTGTTTTGAAAGTTCACTTCCAGCATCAAAACTGAAAAGAAGAACACAGAGAGAGAACAAGTTAGGAAATTTTCATAAAATTTTCAGGAATCTTCTGGAATTGTACTGATACATTAAATTCTTCTTCCTTTAATGCACTGGCAGCAATAAAACAGGATCAATTGAGTCAATCTTGAAGCCTTGAGACTAGAGTCTCAGAGTGCCCCTGGCTCTTGTACCTTAATTTTGCAGGTAAAACACTTTCCAGATCTGTATGACAAGAAAATTTCACCCACTTGTTCATTTTCCTGTTGCTTCAAAATTCTATCCTTTCAAACAAATGTTCAGCTTTTATAAGATTTTCTATAAGACCTCTTGGCTTGTGGAAAAGTAAAAAATGATCGAAGAACCAAATGTTTATTGAAAATACTATCTGTTAGTTCCAGATGTTCATGCACAGTACATAGCAGATACAGAACAGTACATAGGCTATTTTGAAGTACAGCCAGATTCACTTACCTATACAAGAGCATACATTAGCCTTCACTCAAATGCAAACATTTCCCAGTACAGTTGGCAGACATAAAGATTTTCCCAGTCCTAAACACTTTGCTTCTTAAGCCTCTGCAATGAGGTCAAGCTCTTAGAGGCATAAAACTATTGGCTTTCTTACAGTACTCGGCAGCATGTGCGCCTGCAATGCAGGAGCTCTTTGGAGCTGACTCTGAACTGAGCTGCTCTATCATCTCTCCCCACGCTGCAAAAAGTCAAGTATTAAACCACTGGAGAAACTGTTCAGCACTGATATTTCCAAATTTCAGGATAGAAACTCAGAAACTTTAATGAAGTTCAGGTTTGATTCAAATTTTCCAATGTTTTTGAATCTGGAATTCTCTCCCTCTCCTCATGACCCCCATCGTTTTTCTGGCCCTCCTGTTTCTGAACTACATTCTGCCCAGCAAGGCAGAATCCAGTGGTAATCCATTCTATTTATGAACACAGTATTTGCTGAACAGGAAACAGAGCCAGCAGTTTTAGGGTATTTCTTTCATTTCTTGGTTTCTTATGTGATTTTTTCCACTCAGCGGTTCTGCACACAGAGGTGGAGCAGCAGTCATCCAAAAGGGAGAAGGGCTAATCAGGGGAGTGTCACTTCTATTTAGCTTTTTTTTTTTTTTTTTTTTTTTTTTAAAGGCACAACAATTACATATATAGAGCTTTGCCATTCAATTATACTAAAATACTAAAAGCCTACTATTTTCCACAGAGAAAATTAAATACAATGAGAAAACTTCTCTTATGGGTAACATTTCTTTATAATCTATTTTAATGACATTTCCAGAACAACAATTTAGTTACATAGGGGATAATAAAATCAAATGAAGGCAAGTTTTTAATATTTAAACCAAGAGACAATCTGTCATCTCTAAAGTTGCCTTCACTTCAGAAGTTTGAAGCTGACAGAAGTGCAAGCATGGTTCTTCCTCTGACCCTTCAAATTGATCATGACACCATCAAAGGTTGTATTTGAAGCAAATTGAATGATCTTTTCATGTGGGAAAACAGAAAGAGGAGCAGCCAACAACCTAAAGGCCCCACCACCTCTTCTCCATCCAGGATTTCTCTCCCTTCTTTTTCTAGGGGGGCTTCCCAGGTGATCCTTGTATTCTCACCTCTCTACCTTTACCACAACCTACCCAGGTGCTGCTTATATCTCACCAAGTGTTCTTTGTTAACCTCTAATGGTTGGCCTCAGAAAATCCTTTTATCCATCAAGCAATGAGCATTATTATTTTCATCCCTGGCTAACCTTTCCTCCTATTCCTTATTCCTACATTTCCCCCTTTTTTGTTTACTAATGATTAAATTCCTTATTCCTACATTTCCCTCTTTTTTGTTTACTAATAATTAAATTCCTATATTCCTACATTTTTATTCCTTTAACATACAAATCGGACTCACTGTAGTTGTTTTCCTCACTTTAGCCATGCAAAGCAACGTAAACTAAATTTAGTCACACAGTTAAAGCAAGTTTATGGATGTTGCTGCTTTGTAGCTTTAAAGGGATTCAAAGAAAAGATGAGAGGATCTGGTCCAGTACTGCATATGATCATAGAAGATGCATATTACAAGGTAAAACTTGTGTACCTGCTGCTGTGCAGTTGAATTACTATTTCTTCATGCTCCATCATGTCCCTGCATCCCTCTGTGTCCTCTGTATTTCAGGGAAGTTTTCAGAAGGAGACACTGTATCTGTATTTTTGCCCTGTGTTTATATGATGCCTGGCACAGGGGAGGTCTTGGCCATTGAGCAAGGCTCCTTAGCTGTCCCAATTAACTATAAATAAATACATGATCAGTCACGACAGCGTGTGCGCCAAGCCCTGATGGCCCTCAGCATGTTGAAATGACAAGTGCTCTTCCGCCACATCTGTGCATGGGTTCCTGACACTTTACATAGCTGAAGAAAATGAATGAGAAGCATTTGTTTAATGAATTTACAAGAACATTTTCTGTTGACAAGTTTTCAGTTACACCAAAAACATTCAGCTGAGTCTGGACATCATAATCAATTAACTGCAACTCCAGAAAGTGTGCTGCAAAGCAAAAAGGTCTGACTACATGAAAGACCATCCAGAAGATTGATTTGGAGTGAAATCTGGTTTCAGAAAATCTCTTTAGAAAATCAGTGTATGTTTTAATCAACTACACAAGATTTTTCAAAATGGAAATTTGCTGCTTGTGACAGCTAGCGACTGAACTGCTTCTTGAACCTTTGAAAATTCTTCTTCAGTGAATTAAAGTATTCTTTACCTGATATTCTTCTATAAAATCAGCTACAAAGTCTTTCTATGTCTAAAAGTTTTCATTTAAAAGAAGATCCAGTTAAAAAGATCTAAAAAGATGGGTACTGAAATTCCCATTTTTTTCTTTAATTTCTTTTAATTTTCTTTAATTCAGGGATCTGATTTTGTATTAGGAGTCTATGCAAGGCTTACTAAAATACTTGTGAATTATCTAGAATCTTGAAGAGAAAGTTTTTTAGTTCCTGTGGTTGTAGGACTTTGTAATATGATGGTTTGGTTTTAGGATCCAATAAAATTGAATTATGAATGAATATGCATTTCCCATGAAAGTTAAAGAAGTGGTGTCTTAGCCTCTTCTATTCGAGCATCTGCCTTCTTCATAAAACATGATAGTACATAACTTTGTATACTCTGCTGTAAGTTTTATATATGTATATATACATAAACTAACAGCACAGTCATTTATTACTTAATCCTTTTACCTGATTTAATTTTTCTGCTTAATTTCATGTATGGTAAGATTCAAATAAAAACTGACCATTCGAATAAAACCAGATGAAATCCAGTACAGCATGCAGAGGAGTAGAACTCGAATGACATTGTGCTTTTTGTTAGTAACAGGAGAAAGATAATTTAAAAATATATTTTGGTCTGGTTCTCAGATGGTGACAGTCTCACTGAAGGTTAATCAAGTTAGGCCAAGACTGCATGTGCAGATTTCCAGTATGAACAGACCAGTAAGCTCATACATCCACAGTTAGGTGGTCCTAACAACCAGGACCATTTGAGCAGCAGGGAGTTTATTTCCAAAGGAAGAGACCTTTGGGACCTGGGGATTTTCAATAATGAAGAACTGAACTTCACTTCCATTTCTGATTCTGAAAATTTTAACATAAGTGTTTGAATATGGCCCAGCAAACCCAAACATGTGCTGTTTGGTGGCTGAGCTTTGGCAAGGTGCCTCAGCCAAAAGCTGTTGGTGGCCCCCAAAGAAAATTCTATGCTGAGGTCTGTGCTCTAAGTTATGCAAGGCATGTGCCAGTTTGTGCTAATGTTTAAATTACTGTTTTCACCAGGAATATGAGGCAAAATTTAATAACACAGCACCTGATTTTTCAAATGGATTCAATCAATTGTTTCCCAGATGTTAACAGCTAAAATGCTCAAGGGCAGCAGTTCTAGTATTTACTCAGACCCAAACTTGTGGCTTCTTTCATAGGCATCTGCACCCCAGAAAACTGGAAGCACACAGAGTAACTGATGAGTCTGCATACCTCATCAACAGTCACTGGGAGATGCTGAGCTGAACTGCAGCCAGGACACATGACCTACATCATTGGGGATTTTATGTCACCCGCACAGATTTGGGAAAATTTCAAATTTTAAGTGTTTATACATGCAGCTGCAATCAAGTAGAACACAAAATAACAAACTGCTGTGCTTCTATTCAAGCCACACAGACTTGGATATGCAAAACTAATATCTTGCAGAGCTCAAAAATCTTACCCTACATTTATCACTGTTCCCATGTAATCTTGCAGGTGTGATTTGTTATACATGAATCATCATTTATGAAGCCTTAAAATGGCAACTAGCAGCCTTAGCAAGCAGTGTTGCTAAACATCCAGAAGAGACTTTCTTTTGTAGACATTAATGTGATGTTTGAAGAGATGTAGAGCAGTGCCAAAGAATTTCCCAGAGCTAAAGGGTTAAATATGCCAGGACATCTCTAAATTCTTGCTCTTTCTCTGTCTTGAATTGCCTTTATGGAGGCAGTGAGTATTCTCACTAGGAACATAGCAATTCCTGTTGTTTTATTACCCATATTGTCGATCTGCTTCTTGCACGCAATTAATTCAGTGATAAATAATTCATTTGTACCACATCAGTTTGAACAAATAAAAATGTGCTCTGTTGTCTGGAAAAAAATGTAATCCTGGAACAAGAAGAGGTATTTTGGTTATCTTGGTTATAAAACTTGCTTTCTGTTTGTATTGTTATGCGTGCACAGTGCATACAGTATCATATTTCTGGTTTTATATCCTCTAGTATTCTGATTTTATCCATCGTGAAAGAGAAGTAAAGTTCAACAGAAATATGATATGGAGGACAAAGTCTGGCACAGAGCTATAGCAACTGAGGAAAACTCTCCCTGGGTAGCTTGCTAATATGCTGAATCTGTACACTGTAGTCTAGCAATACATTTTTAACAGACACAGTCAAAAATAAGCCATTTAAACCTGTGTGCAAACATCTGATGAGGAACTGATCTTTGAAACCTATAAAGCTCTCAGCTTAGGAATCTCCTGGGAAAGTGGCACACAGTACATATTTATGTGACTCAGACCTGTATTCACGTTTACTAGGAATCTATCCTTAAAAGACTCAGTTCAGATCCTTGTGTTTTATACCCACTCCTATATTTCCAGGATGCTATGCTGTCCAATGAAGCATTTTCAAGAAAATTATATCATTCTCCAGATATTGTGAAGTCTTTTGTAAGTCAGAAGTCTGTTGTCCACGTTTGACTCATGGTAGGAATTACCAGCTGTAGTCTCATTTATACCACATAAGTCTAGTGTAATTCCAGTAGTTTCAAAGCAGAAGGAAACTTAAGCTTTGTACATCACAGTAGGGCTCTTATCAAACCAAACACTGAAAAGGACATCAAGACCTTGTTTAGTCCATCCACACCACTGAGACAGACTCATAAAGATTCCTGGATCATTTGTAGATATTTGTCTAACTTGGGCTTCGGCAGCACTTGCTGAAGACGCAGACTGTCGTCCTCAACAGCTGATCACATGCTGTGTCTATCGTATTAGGAAAGTCCTCTCTAATATTTAAGCTAAAACTTTGTGTCTGCATTTTAACCACCAGCCATAGTAAGAGCAGACAAATTATTTCCCTCACCTTTTCAAAAATGTTGATATAGTTAGATATGGTTGATACAGAAACTTCTAGAATCTTACAGCCTTTGTCCTTGTGGTTGAAGCTGCTCTAGTTCGCTTAACTTGCCCTTGGCAGCTCTGCTTTCCAGACTTCTGACCATCCTCTTCTGACCATCCGCTATGCAATCAGGCCACAGATTCCCTCCTCCAGCGCTAAACAAAATAAGGCTGCGGGCATTTGCAGTACCTACGGCGTGGAAGGACGTCATGGCTCTTCCAAGTTGTACTCTTGTTTATACATTTGAGTCTGTTGTTTGCCTTTTTCCACTGCAGCTTGATATTGTTGACTCGTGTTTGACTTGTTTGTGCCGGAATGTCCTGTTCCTTGACATCCTTCACATCCCACGTACAGTGTATGTGATATAGAGCAATAGGTTCATGTTCAGACCAATAAAATGCATTTTGAAAAAGTGTAGGAATATGTTTTGCAACCTGCAAAATAGCTCAAGTAATCTCAACCTCAAGACCCATTTTTGCTGCAGTTAGCATAGCATTAAGTACTGATTCACAAACTGATAGTCCAGCATAGACTGTTTTAAGTTTTGCTCTGTCACCTTTCCTTTCCTTCCTCCAGATGAGCAGCTTTCCATATTTCTTCCCTCACTGCCAGACTTATGTCCTACTGCAAAGAGATTTAGTGGCTGGCAGGGGAAGCAGGGGTTGGCTGCTGCCCCAAGCGGGTGCCGCAGCTGGATGGTGCAAGGCCATGAGCCCTCCTGCCAGGTCACTGTTGTTCAGAGCAGCTACTCAGACCCTCTTCCACTCTCCGGGCCACCCTGTGCGATGTTTTGCTGGCCAGGCAAGACCCAGGGAAGTTTGCCTTTGCTTGTAGTTCCCACAAACTGTTCTCTGTTGCCTCCAGAGAAAAGGCAGTGTCCAGCTATGACCTTCCTGCAAGGTAGATCTGCCCCCAAAAGTTGCCAGGTCTGTCTACTAATTTAGGGACATTGGGGTTTGATTGCAGACTAAATTTTCATTTTTAGTTTGAGAAAGTTCCTATATTTGACCCTATAAAAATCATTTAACTTCCTCATTCTTCATTTCTATCCAAGTTCATATTCCTTGTTCTTATACATGGTACAATTTGGTATATGATATAGGAGCAACTTGGAATTCTGCTCTTCCTTACCTACATCTAGGTAAGGAAAATGCATGCCATCCTGCTTCCATCATCTTTACATGGAGGAGATGGATTTGGTACAAGCCCCGCTAGACTTCCTCTTCCAAGGGTATATGGTACCCATCTTAGAACTGAGACTGGAAAGTGTGAGACTTCAGCCACCAACAGCCTGTCTGTCTGTCACGTGGCTATTTATATGATGAACTTAGCCCATATCAAGGCCCAAATAAAGCATCAAGCAGCTGCAGAAAATAAATTTTATTTAAGAAATTATCACCACGAGGGAAGTAGACAATAGCAGGTTGTACTTCCATAAGTAGAAAGAAGAACAATTCTGAAATGGATTCAAGGGGAAGAGATTTCTTCCAGGAAGATAAGCATACTATGAAGCTGATCATTGAATGTCAAGTTGACATTCACAGATTTCTTGATTTCACATCTTCAACTGATATCTATCAAAAATATCCATAGAAAATAACACATACAAACTCTTTTAATAGTGAATCTCGTTCATCAGTGTTCCTGGAAAATTGGGACCTGCTGACTCATATGAATTCAAGAGTATTAAAACAGGCTGGGAAATAGGGGTAAGAGATTAGTGGGGGGTAGAGTAATCCTACTTCTTGCATATGTACAGGATTAAAGTCATTATGAAGAAATGAAAAAAAAAGTACAAAACTAGAGAAATTGCTGAGGCACAGCTAGATAGGTAACATTAGTACTTGTTTTCTATATTCTGGACAGTTAAATGTCTCACTCCTCTGACTTCTAACTTCTTCTCACTAATACTACACACTGCTTTCTTCTGAAGAATTCACACTGGATTTTTCCCTTTGCTTCTGCATATAATAAATGTATCCCAGAGTGTGGATGGTCTCTGTGTATTTGAAATTAGGCAGATGAAGGGGCAAGAAAACATGAAAAATATAGCATCCCGTTTTAAATGAGCAAGCAGAACATGTAACACTGGCAAATTCACTCCACACAAACATCTTTAAAAAATAACTGGCATGTTCAGTCTATTTTTAATGTCAAGTTAAAGATAAATAATGTTCACTTGTTTTTTTTTCCCCCCCCTGAAATTGAACTAAAACCAAGCAGGAAGACTGCAACAACCCTAAGCTGCATGTGACCAACTGATCAAGGGAAAGGATCACACACAGGAACAAGACATATTAATCATACTGGCTGTTATCCAGTACTGAATCAATCCATTAATTTTTAAATAATCACTATGGTGATGATATGTAAGTCATACCCAAAATGAAAATCTATGAAGGAAAAAATCACTTGGTGCCTCACTGATACATGTTCTCATGCTAAACTTGGAATACAATGTACAGAGAAGTCTGTGACTTAACTGCTTGCTTACTGAGCTTGAATTGGCTACCTTTCTTCTCCATATGTAACCACAGAGCTTCCTCAGAACATTATTTCCACATATGCACGTATTACTATGCCTGCCCCTTGATCCAACATTTTAATAAGCATTCACCTGAAAAAAAAAAGTCTATACACTTGCCTAAAATGTCAGTCAGCCCAGTCCTCCCTTTCCATCCCATGTAGGTGGCTGCTGTGAATTTGATTGAGTCCCTTTTTATATATATATATATATCATTTTGTTCCTCTTTACTAAGGATATGATTTCTTGTTCCTTGTTCCAGTCATGTTAATATCCTTTCATGACTAAATTTGCAGCTCCTAAGGCCTGGGTTGGCGTCAAGGTATGAACACCCTTCTAGTGTCAGATGGATGTGTTTCCACAGCCGAGGAACCGGATGCTCCTGTCTGATGGTGAGCATTACCAAGAGGTGTTTCCCCTCCATATGGCAATAGATATTTTAAAAGGAGTCCATCAGGAAAAGAAAAAAAAAAAAAGGAACCAACACTAGCCAACACTTCTCTACCACTTACACCTGCATCTGCCTGACACTTCCAGGGCTCCTTATATAGGAAAACAGATTACATTTACACCAATACTTACAAATAGACACAGGTTTCTCCAGAGTTAGACCAGTCTGCTCAGGTTGCTTCTAGGTTTTATCTTGGAGCCTGCATCAAAGCCTCACATCTAGGAAAGGCCCAGAGGCTACTAGTCTCATTATGACCCCTGGTCTTTAGTTTGGTGTGATGTCAATACTGAAATCAAAATTTTTAAATATAATGCTTTGATATAATGATTTAAATATTATGATTGACAGCCAAAGGTCAAAGCCACTGCGAGTCTCTTTTTACGTCTCAGTTACCCATCGGCTGCACAGTCACACTTGTTACACAACGATGCACTGACACAGCCAGTCCCTGGGACATGAGTGGGACACAGCAACTTCCTGGAGAGCTGGCACAGAGCTCCCCAGTTACTTCATAAGATGTAAATTTACAGCACTCCTAACAAACACATTCAATATGAAAATCACTTTCCCTTTAAAAAACAAACAAAACAAAACAAAAAAAAAAACAGGGCAAAAAACTCCAGTACAGGGAAATACCTAAGAACATGGTTACCTTTAGCAGAAAAGGACCAAAGAAATGCAGCTGGTGCATACAGAAAAGTGAAGAAGGAAATTTCCTCATCAAAATGTCTACTCTGACAGGAATCCCATCCTTCTGCTACTTTTCTGATTTGGAAAGTACATTAAGAGAAGAGGAAACAAAGAGCACACTGAGATGGATTAAAACTGAAAATTCACTGAAGAATTTAAGATAAAACTATGAAGCAATGCTTGTAGTCAGCTTGGAAGGAATTGGTGGTATGGATTTCATAAAACACTTAAATTGAAGGCAAATGAAGAAAATAAAATGGGATTCCAGCTGCAACAAACAGTACATAAAATACAAGACACAATCACTAAACATAAATTGCCAGTAGGAACATAAACACAGAGCAAGTTTTGTATCTAAATAAGTCCATTTTTCTCTGCAACTGTTTATTCAAGCGCTTGCTACGGCCTTGCAGAACCGTCACCGGTGATACGTTTCTAGAACTACATAAATAAGCATGACAAGGACACCCAGAAATCATTTCCATGCCCCAGGCAGAATTTTCAACAGCTCCTCCAAAACTCCCACAGTGTCTCAGTATAGGCCTTTGTTAGACACCTGGTGCAGGATGGGCATTTTCCATCTCATTTTCATATAACTGGTTAAAAGTCTATTTATCGGGCTTTGCAGTCTTTCAGTTGTAAAACTACGTAAGTTAGATTTCATATTTTAGGCTTCTATGGTATTATTTTAACCTAAAAACTATTTTCAAAAAACTCAGTATTCAATTCATTCTCGCTGATTTTTCCATTTAGTGGAAAATGAAGTGCTGTGCCCAAATATGAGCTACTCTGGCTGGGACTATAGCAGCCATCGCTGGAGAAAACATTGCTCTACATACATCACTCTTGTTTATACAACCTAGTATGTTTGTTGCCTTTATTTATTTATTTATTTGCTTACTTTCTTTGTGTCAATAGTCTGACAAATGGCAAATGCAATAGCTTGGCATACATTCACTTGCATCCCAGATTTTCAATTGAAGAATTTCTAACTTGTTAGTCATTCCCCAATATGCATTTGTGCAGCTGAGTACTCTTTCCTAAGCACACAGCTTTGCTCTTGTCCATGTTCAAGTGGAACCAATTCCTTTAAAGCATTTCTGCGTTTTGCCAAAGTCAGCTTGAATTCTACCCTTGAATTCTGGAGTACTGAAAGTTGCTCTTAATTTATTGCTGCTTGCAAATTTGGTAAGTCACCTTTCTAGCTTACTGAATAGGATCCCAATGTACCCCATAGAATTTGACTAAATGAAGCCTTTCCGTCTCTTCAAAAGATCTGCCAAGCCCGTGCAATCCTTCCTCCACTGCAACTGCCCATTGTCTCAAGAATTACAAAACCCGGGAGAACATGCCAAGCAGGTAATAATTCCACACAGATATCTCTGAATCAGAAAGATGTAGGGATCGATTTCTGACGGAAAACACCAGAAATGTGTCCAGTCCAGCAGCCTCCTTCCAACAGTGGAACCAGCAGCAGGAACTTCCAAAAAAGGTATGAAAATCTATCCATATAATAATCTATTTCACGACAGATTTCTTCATCTCTCACAGTTGAAGTTTAGCTCAAACTCTGATATCTCCCTTCTAACCAGTTAACTACAGCTGTAATTAGCCCCAGCAGATTCAGTGGTAACATCAGCCCTCCAAGTCCTTGCTGTGCTTGAGCGCTCTTTTCATACAAGGTGGTTGCTGTTTCAAGCAGCTCCATGTCTCATGGGTCACTCCGAAGCCTGATTGCCCCTGACAGATTTCCACGCATTTTTAAACCATGCCCAGGGCTTTGGTTATCTCCCACGAGAAGCCAAAATGTACCGTGGTTGTTTGTACATAATCCTTTCTTTCTCTTACAGGTAGGTCTCATCTTCCTCCCTAACTTACTGAGTTTGATGGAGATTATGATACCTTCTCCAGGATGCCACTATTCTTAGGGCCCCTCTACAGCAGAGGCAAAAATAATTAAATAAATAAACAAACAAATAAGATTCATACAGGACACTAGATCAGATACCCTCACCCTTTCGAGAAGCCCATCTCCATCAACTATTTAGACAGTATAGGAAGATTGACCTCCAGTTTTTCTTCTAAGGTTACAGTCCCTTCACAATTACTTTGGGTTTGCTGGAGCAGTAGCAGTGTGCTGTAAAAATGAGCTAACTAAGAATTAAGGAACAAAAGGGAAAATGGGGAAAAAAAAGACGATTTGCAGAGCATACAAAGCCTACAAACAGCATCCGCCCCTTCATTCCGCATGTCCTACAGCCACTGCCTGCTGCACTTCTCATTGCCACTAAACTCCTCAGCCCCTAATGTGCTAATAATGAAAGGAAAGGAGGCAGAAAGGGAGCAAGAGCAAATGGTACACATTCAGCATTGCAGTTCTAGAAAAATAAAGTAAGGACAAATGCTCTTTTGAATATATCTTTAGAAACCAGAAAAAAAAAGAAAGAAAGAAAAAAAAGAAACCATCTTCCACTCTGGTTTTTCTTTTCTGTTACAAGAAATATAGGCATAACTTATATGTTAAGGCTAAGAACACACAACTAAAACATATGGCAGTAAGACTGAGTATGTTTATTGCTTTATTATCTTCTCATACTGAACAAAAATCACAAACCCACAAACCTACCACTAGTAGAACAGTAAGGCATAAGGAAGAAAAAAGAAAAGAAACACGCCAGAAAGACAGAAGGAGACTCTGTCTCTTTTATTTTCTGCTGCCATCTGGAAATTGGTGTATTTTATGCAAGGTCTGGGATTCCAGGAAGAGCTCTAGGTGAAGAAACACATAACAGAACTGTTCTTTTTTTCAGCGCTAACTAATACCATAATTTTATTTCAGCAGATTCTTGGTCTGTACAACTGAGATATTTTAAATTCCATCAAAATAAAACACTACTTCCAAATGTATACTCCTAGATTGTATGGTATTTCCCCACAAAAGGATATTTTTTGAACCAGCAATAGACGCTATTGCAATCAACTTGGCCATACACCGGCAAAGACAGACTTTACCTAGATCTCCACAAGACATTTGCAAACTTACCAAAAGGCACAAAATAACAGTAGATTCGTACAAGTAGAAGAACACAAGGAATCAGGGAGAAATGGTAGTCATCAGAAACAGCTCTCGGGGAGCATGCTGCTTGTCAATGCCCACACACTCCACTGTGTGAAAATCCCAGCGAAGGAGAGATTTCAGAGGGGTTTGCAGAAGAGCAGTTACACGGCCTCATGGACACGTGTGTGGAAGCATGCAGAGCATCAAGCTTGAAAAAGTGGAAGGAATCAAAGGCCAGTCAAAAGCACAGGTCATTCTACAAATAGGACTTGACTGACTCTTCCAATCTTCTTGGATTGGAATAATCTGTAAGGTGCCTGTCAGCGGTCAGAAGCCTGACCATAGGAAATATGGTGCCACGTTTCAAACTAAGTTTTAAAACAGAGGTGAGACAGATGGACAGTAGTCTGTAGACTACAGAAAATGAGGTCTACTGTGTGTGACTGTATCAGTAAACAAGCAAAGACTTGACAAATGTTATTATTAAAAGACATCTTTAATAGGTTTTTTTTTTTAAATAGCTACTGGAAACTTTATTTGAAGAAAAATAAATCAATATCATTTTTTTCAAAATCCTGTGAAACAGTCTAGTTCCTCAATTTTACTGTGTAATTTGAAAAGACAGAAGCAGTTTGCACAGCTGGTATGTTAATTTAGCTCCATTTGCTCAAAACAGCTTATAAAACATTATTTCTTTACCATTTCTGATTTCATCAAAAATGAAAATATATTTGATGATCCTAATCTAGGTCACAGTGGATATCGGATTACATCTCAAGGCAACCAAGACTTTTAGTTCAAATTGCTTAAGGCCAGAATGGAAAAATAAGAGATGCAACAGCCACTCAGTAGGACAGCTAACACATGCTATCTCCCTTGAGCCAGCATTTTTATATTTTCTACCTAATATTAAAATGCTACCCAACCTATCAATATTAAAAAGAAAAAATCAATTAATATTACAAGATCTGAGCAAGGTTGATGACATTTTTGGATAAACATTAAGAAATCCAGAAATAAAAGGCATGATGCAAAATTAAAGAGAAATTTTAACACTGGAGCTCCAGTGACTCAAATTTTGTACAATATGAATTATGTGTATGTTCGTACATACCTGAAAAGGTACCACTGAGGAAATAATGGATTGATCTACAACACACTGTCAAACTTTATTGCATAGGAAAGCATTAGTGCAATGATATTTCCAACTGACACAAAAAATGCAATAAACCAACCAAGAAACAATAGTGAAGTCAAACATTTTGGCGCAAGGCAAAAGAAAACCTAATAATAACTCAAAAAAAATCACATAACTGCTGTTATATTTTAACTGTAAATTACCAGTGATAAAATTTAATTTCAAATTTCAAAATCACCAATGTATTTAGGATGCATTTCGCAGTGTGAAGATTTATGTTAGAAGAGGGCTGTAATAGAAGAATGTTGGCCATTACAACTGAAATGTGGGGGGTTTTTTTGCCCTCTGCTTAGTGTTTCAGATAGATAGAAAAATATGTAATTAGGAAGCAGTTGCCTTCCAACTATAGTCTTTCATAAAAACCTGACCACACAACTGCAAAACAGAGCCTAACGTATCGTTGTTGGTTTGTCCTTTTCGAAGATCTTTTATGTTGCACATAAATTGCATAAAACAGGAGCTTCGGTAATGTACATGCATCTACCCTGGCTTTCTACAGGAACCTATTTAAACCAAGTATTGTCAAGATTGGTACCAATTTGAACAATACCTCTAAGGAAATACCACTAGGATAATATTTTGAAAACTGACTAAAATGAATGTCAGAATCTCATGTGCTATTTTCAAAAGGGATTGTAAAGCCAAAAGAGAATGAAATAAAGTCGGACTCTGGCTCTACCAATTCCCACATACCATTTGGTGATATTGCTTGTACCATGTACAACTGTGCAACTCAGCAAACTCCTCTTGCTTGTACATTAAATGTGCTTTGATTGTTTTCCCCACCACTTTGGGAACTAAACTGTTGAACTGAACCAGCCTGCAAAATCTGCTGTGCTGTAAAGCACAGAGAACTCTCATCCCAGGACAACCATTCCTTCTTACATACAACAGTGCTCAATATAGAAGGTCCTTAAATGAAAAACTAAGAGAAATATGTAGAGAGGAGCCAAATTCTACCCCTGGGTACAATCATACAAATACAGCACTTTCTGATAGACTGCATGGATGACAACACAGGTACAATTTTGGGTGCTCTGCATAGACTATGCATTGCTAATACCAGGACACTGGAAGTACTAGAGGATATTGAGTCCTCAAACAAACAGCGATCCCTCAAAAATGTTCAGGCAATGCACAGGAAGACTCTGTCATTTAAAAAAAAGGGGGGGGGGGGCACAAAAACAACAAAAAGTCTTCTCCTCCTCTAACTTCAATAACAGATTCTACAGAATGGAAGAATACATAGACTTAACATCTGTGCACAGGTTCCTATATGACACACAGGAAACAAAATAGGAAAACAAAACAGGCACTGGGCCACATTAAATTCCCTTTTCTCTGTTCTCTTCACTGCCACCATGCAATGTAAAATTTATCCTCTGCAACTCACTAAAAGCACTAGCTATAACTGCAGAGTGACTAAAGGCATCTTTGAAGGCAACGGTGAAGTTAAAGGCCACCTGGTGTCAACATTTGTTACAAGTTAGACATTGCACAAGGTTCCTTCAGAATAACTTCTGAAGTAGTTAGTTAGTAGTAGTTACTCTGATAGTAAGGAGGCAGATTTGGATTTTGATAAATGATGCTCCTACTGTATAGAAAAAATAAAATTAAAATGGATATTTGTTCACTGACTGTGACAATTTCCATGACAGCGTACATTGTTATTAATGCTTCTTAGTAGAGAATGCAAGGCAGCCAAGAGTCATTTAAAAACATGTGTTGTTTCTCTCTGAAAAATAAAAGGAAGGGAACAGTAAGAAAAGCTGTACTTCCTGAAATTAGGCTGAGCAGTTTGAATCCGTGTGTCGCGAAGCATATTTGTGAAGCTGGGAAATAAAACCAAGCCTGCAAAATAAAACTAAAAATTTATTCTTACTACCTACTGCAAAATTGCTTACCTCTAGTACATTTCCACTGGAAAATAAGCTTCTTTATCATAATATTCATCAAACATTAATGTCCCTCTTAGAAGTTCTATACGGAGTGCAAACTCAAAGTGTGGAGGCGAATGGGACATCGCGGTTGTTGTTCCCAAAGGCAAAAAAAAAAGACTCGCTTTTATAATTCACCAAGAAATTAAACCCACAGCAAAGCACGTCCCAGTACTGACTGAGAATGTCTTCCACGTCTTACACCTGGCACAATTCAATGTATGCTCCCACGTAAGAAATAAAGGAATTGAGGCACAAAGATATATTTTATTTTTGAATCTTGGTTTCTACTAGCTTTGGAGCCATTTAGTAAACGGCAAGATTGACAGATCTGCACCCTATTGACTAACTAGTGCTTTGGAGTTCGATACATAAAGGTATTACTTCACAAGGGTAGCAGAGGCATGTTAAGGCAGTAATCAGCTATTCAAGAGGCTAGATCTAATGTGCATCAAAAACAAGCCAAAAGCATGAACCGAGAACAAAAGTCTCAGGCCTAAGCTCTGCTAATAAGGCAAAACAGGATCCCAAGTTTGTGAAAAATACTCCAAATTTTAAATACAGGTAAAAAAACCCAAATATCCAGCTTTAACTAGTTTTGTAGTTAAAAACACCATATCTTATTAAAATTAGTAGTAGTAGTAGTAGTTTTAAAAAGTTCTTTCCTCTTTTAAAGTTACCATGAGCTAAATTTCTTTTGAACAAAAAGTATAGGTAAGCATAAAATACAAAAATATACATTTTAAGCAGTAACAAAATTTGAATAAAAATTGTAAATTGCTCAAGGAAATAATTACATGTGCACATGCACACACTCAAAAAGGTGTGAATGGAAAAGGAAACAATAGCTTTAAAATTTCTAACAGTGTTAGCTGGCAAGACTGCAATAGCTTCATTTTAGCAACTAGGAGTGTTGTTATCAATCTGGCTTCCTTGCCAAAAAGTAAATATTAAATATCACACACACTCTTCAAGAAGGACAAAAAAACACTGCCAGATAGCAAACATGTTTGCATGTTCACTCAAGAGGGAAGAGTATTTTCTGTATTCATCGGGTCTTTACTTCTTCTCATGAACATAGAGCAGGTTTGGTTCCAAAACCCTACAAGCCTAAGGAGATCTCACCATCCCTCTCCTCTATCTCAGCCCAGTCCTTCATCCAGGAAAGCACTTGAGCCTCCTAGAATATGGTTTAAGTTTGAGCAAACATTTTAACTGTTTTACTGGACCGAATGCATGTGCAGCTCCTAAAAGCCTCCTCTGCCAACCAGTAACTGGAACTACGCATGTAGAAGCACACACTCAGCACCAGACCAGTTGACACGGTAGCAGAGCATAGCAATAGCTGTTGGGGCATTGTACCATTTAAATCATTAACATGAGGATACTGCAAACTCAAAATGTAAGTGATCCCCTAGAATGACATTTCTATAGAAGACTTCCAAACAACAGAAAAGGATCATGGCAATCCTCCTGGCACTAAATGTGCCAGTGAAAACCAGTATTCTCACATGGAAAGAGAATTAGGTTTGTTTCTGAACAACTCTGTAAGAATGAAATCTCAGATATAGGCTCCAGGGCTGATACAGTTACAGCAAAAGCCTGTTATAGTAAAATGCATGAAATCATCCTGAGGCATTATTTTTCAAACACGATTAACTTAAAAACTGGAGAAAAATCCATGTGGTTTCTCTGCAATTATATATATATACATATAAAAAAAAGGAGTGTCAATTTTCTGAAATGTTAAGTTTGTGAATGCAGTGCTTATTGGCTCTTGGATCTGCTCTGAAGCCAGCTCCTTTTGTTTTTATTATCATATTATTTCTCATGAGAGCATACAGGGAAACTCTATTAATGTGAAGTGTCATGTTTGCAGAAGAGAACAAAGTGAATTTGGATACAAGCTCTCAGTACCCTGCTTACTAACATCCCAGTAAAGGAGTAGATAATTTTTCAGAATCATTTTTATCAACTAACACCCTTTCTTAAAAATAAGCAAAAAAAGATAAGGTAGAAAAGGAGGTGGGAATGTGGAGCTAGACTTACACTTTATCAAATTGTTTCCTCAGCAACTCTTTCTCTGTGCTTCTTCAGAAAATAATTTCAATACGGAACCAACATTCAGAAGGTTTTTCCAGCAAACACTTGAAGTTTTCTGGCACAGCCAGAAACTTACCATATGGGCCACTCCTGCTCGCCCTGAGCACAGCAGGAGTCTGGTCTCTGTAATCACTGAAGACGAGCTGGTATATGAACATAAAATTTTCTTTGGATAATTTATGGAAACCTTAAATGTGAAACATAAGCAGTTTCCTCCTACAGCACCCAACCGAGCAGCAAGCTTACGTGAACAGCAAATAACATGAAGAACAAGGAAGCTAATGAAGAGTGCTGAAGCAAGGCTGGAGGACTATCCCCACTGCAAAGGTTGCAGTCATTTTTACAGAAATCACAAGTGGTTACACTTCGCATTACTTCTGAATTGTAGCTTCTCACCGCTCTTCTCCCTGTTCAGAAAAGTTAGTTAACATTTCAGTTAATGAACTTCTGAGAATTGTCCAAAATTTAGAAACTTGTAACATACTTTAAATGGAGTTTGATACAGATTGTTCGTCTTACATTCTAGAAATACATACATCTAATGAATCAAACTTCTGATTATTTCTACTGGTATCCAATAAATCTTTAAAAAAATATATTTAACTGTATTTATGCATGCTCATTTATATGTGTATTTTTTAGTATATATATGTATATACATATATTAGCTTATCGGACAGCTTTCTTTAAAAATGCGAGGTCCTGAATTCTCCCTGCCACTGAAATATGTGGAATTAATTTTTGGCCATTGGTTCTTTGTTATGAGTCTGTCTCAAATAAAAACTGTTTCAATTGTCCAACCCCTAGGACTTAAAATGCCTTTTATGTCAATGGACAGTTTAGTTACATCTACTAATTTACTATTTTAGTTTTATTTCTATGATTCAATAAACGTTTCAGCCTACAAAGAATAGATGTGATTTCCATCTGTAGCTGTAGTAGGTATCATAGTGTATTTGGTTGTCTTCCATCTTACACTGAAACAAAGCAACATGAAGAAAAACACCTAAGCATCGTTTTTATGCTTTATCTCAAACCAAGCCGTAATTCTTATCGTTTCAGATGGCTGGTGCAATGAAAACCTCTCTCCTATCTTCTTCAGCAGCTTGCAGTCCTGCATTGTTTCTCATTGTGCCCAAGAGCCTATGTACACTACTGCCTTTCTCTAAAACACACTCCACACCAAAGAACTTTGAAATTGTTTTTGCTATGTACATCTTTTCTATGTAACTGTTGAAATAAAAACACTGGCATTCTCTTCAGTGAAGGACTATTAGATCAAACAAGAAACAGATGGAAAAGCTACTTGAAAGATAATCATTAACTTGGTAAGTGAACCACAGTGAAGTTCCTGATTCATTTTGGTAGTTTTGAGAACACTTTGGACCAGACTGAAGCCGATTTATACCAGATGACATTAAGTTTTGACAATTCACACCAGCTGAGGAACCAGCCCATTAGGAATACAAAAATATAAGAGTACAAAAACTACTATTTGTTAGACCTCTTGGCACATCTAACTCCAAAAGTTGCTGTGGCAACAAAAAATGTGAACTCCAGTGCAATGAGGCTTTCTCTTCACTAAAATTTGTCCGGTTTACACTTATGAGAAGAAACTTTTTTTCAGTTTCTGAATCACCAAGATCCATTTGGAATGACTGACACTTACTAGGTTCATAGTAATCCACTATAGTCACTGAGGCGCCTTGGGTATTCGCCACTTTGAAGTCTCTCACAGCTGGGATATCCACACAAACCTGTGTTTCATTTAGCTAGAAAAATAGAAGAGAAACAGACTGAGAACCCTGGTGATGGTGGTTTCATGGAACAAGGAAGGACCTGGTATTTGATGGCAGACCCAACCTCATTTCTAAAAGTTTAGAGTTTGGATAAATATGCTTTGGCCAGAATACATGCTTCTTCAAAAGTCTGCCTACTTGTACATGATTATATAAGAGGTGCAGTCGAAAAATTTCTTGCAGATACAAATGAGTTGTATATATGCAGTCAGCCTCATTAACAAAAGTGGAACTATTCACTCGATGTGAATAGCAGATGGTAAATTCCCCAAAGAACATAATGAGGATGTCTTTCAGAAATTAACTCAATGACCAAGTCAGGATGAGCATCACTGCAAATGCATTTTTTTCACCATTTTCAACTTACAGAGTCTAAGTATAGGTTGATTTTTCCATTGTCTTTTTCCATCTTCTTAATTTTATTGTCTAATGGAATGAAATCTGGTGACACAGAGAAACCATTGAGCAAGCCGACCTCCATAAGAGCCATGCCACTACTAGAAGCTGCACCAGAAGCCAGGTACCTTTTCAAAACATAGACAAGGAACTTTTAATAGAAATACGACAGTTCTCTATCCAAATAAACTCTTTCATTATCAAAACTCAACAATGAAAGGGATAATACTTAAAAACAAATGGAAAAATGCCATCAAGAAAACTGCTAACAGTAAAGATCTAATAATTTATTTCTTTATTATGCTGCCTGACAAATTCAACCACACTGAGCAGCACTGAGCAAACAGCAGTGTTGCAATTATATGGGAGCGTAACCCTGACCACACTCACACCAATAGGATCCCTTCCATTGGCATCTATAAGTGTAGGTTTACATTTTAAATATTCAAGAACTATCAAAACTGAATGCACGTTTTGAAGAAGGTAGCTCAGAAACAGTTGTAGGAAATCTTGAACTGCAACATTCATATAGATGCATTCTTTGTTTTGCTTTTATTCAGTTGTAGAGGGTGAGATAAATGTATAAACCAAAAAACCTCTCAAACCTTTTCATATTTTCCAGATATAGACTGATGGTTCCCTTAACAGAGTTATCATTACATTATTTCTCCAAGCTCTGGTTATAAAATCCATACCTATGTCATTTATCCAGTTTGGAAAAAAAAATTAATAAATTGACTTCCTTCATCTCTCCCAAATAATGTTTATTATCACGTCTCTTTCCAAATTTTTGAGAATTAAATGCAGGCCCAAAAGGCTTTGCTCTATTAAGCAAGCCTCGCATATCATGATGCACAGCAGAACTATCAAAATATGTTTATGTCTTTCTGTGCTATACGTAACACTTATATGACCTGCAAAAGATTTTATTGTTTTAAATAAAGTATATGGCAGAAGAGCTTTTCCCTCACTTGGAAACAAAAGTAAATGACTATTGTTATACTATAATAGCAGTGTCTCCAATCTGCATTTTGAATGTCTGACAGTAGTTGAAAGTAATTGAATAAAACTATTTCTTTGTAGAGTTGGATGGCTTAAAAAAGGGGAAGACTTGCTTTCAAAGCAATGCTATTAAGCTTGGCAGCATGGCTGATTGAACACAGATACGACTTTGAAAAAAATACAGCACAACTGCTGACTTCAGTTGGCTCACGAGATTAGAAACAAATGAAACCATCTGCTGGATGATGAGCTGTGCCAAAGTAGCTGCTATTGAAAACAAATAACCAAACTGGAACTGGATGTAATTATATCTGTGTAATTAGCAATGAAAGATGAGAAAAATACCAAAGCCGTCTAGTGAGCCTGAGGTACCACCAAAATACCAGCAGGTAACCCAGTCAGCATGGTATTTCCAATAATTGAATAAGATATATCCCTCAAAGTTATGAGGATCTGTCTCTGTAAATAAACAACAGAGACTGCCTAGAGGGAAGGTCCTGATATTGTCTCTTTAATTCCAGCATCTCTTAAAAAAAACATGCAAAAATGAGACTGGTTAGGAAGAGAACGAAGCAAGAGTTGAAGCTCATATCTTAACAGAATTTAAAATTTTTTGAGTTGCGTTTTATGTTTCAGCACATCAGCAGTATGAGGTCTGTATAAGACCCTCCCACTGATGGTGCAAAGGTGAGAGAAAGTCCAAAACTCCTGAATGCAGGAAGCATAAAGAAGAGAGTGAGTAAAAGCACCAATAACCAGTTTCTCATTGCTGGAAATGGTATGTAGGTGATCAAACCAACCAGAGAAGAAAAGGACACTCCTGAGTACATGATTCATAGACAGTGAGGCCACTCCTCTGGCCAAGAATCTGTTTAAATTCAATGAGTCATCATATGCTCCCATGTCAGAAATGATATGCAGTTAAGATGACCATTGCGAATCACTATCAAGCTGGTTGAAACAAAGTGGAATATTCTGCGGGTTCAAGACAGGAAAAAAAAAAAAAAAAGACCTGCAGTGCTGCATTATTCATTACCTGACTATGCATACCCACAACTAGCTAAACTTGTTGAGATTACAGCAGTGTTTCTACCTTCTTTGGCTTCTGTACCAAGCAGCTACACAATGTTGTAAGGACTAAAAGAGCAAATTTAAATTAGTTCAGTAATTTGATTATGTATTCATTACATAGGATATACCGGGGAAAAAGAAAAAAGAAAAAAAGGATGACCGGTCTGCCAGGCCAAGCAACCTGAGACCAGATCTCATCCTACAAAACAGAAACACAGAAGTTATTAGAATTTATGCTGGCCCACTTTCCAAGCTACAGTTATAGATCTTAATATTCCAAATATTTTCCTAGGGTGGTTTTATAATGCTGTTAGTTATTCCTCAATCCTTTAAACTGTCTGCAGTTAAAACATCAGCCTATAGCCTTCCAAAAGAGCAAAAAGATGGGTTCCTTCTTGTCTTTATTCCTGTATCAAAATTCTTGTCCAGAAAAAAATGATCAGGATGCTCAGCCAAACTTGTCCCAGGCCAGTCATGTAAGCTCTTTACATATCAAAAGTTAGTGCTAAACTTTAAAAACCTGTTGACACTTCATAGAAAACTTTAAAAGACAGAAAAAATCTATTTCTATTCTAGGAGCTCTTGTGTACTCTAGAGTCCCTGCCCACCATCTGTATCACTGAACTGGTTACCAGAAACACATGCATGAAAACAGGATGGCTTTGTTTCTGCTGGCTATTTCCCAAATTAAATCAATCCTCTCTGTACTGACACTGTATTCATTACAGTTGATTATTTGCACGACGGTGTCACCTAGAGGCCCCAACTCCAGTCACAGCTTCCTTGTGTTAGGCAGAGCATAAGATATACTCCTAGCAATAAGGAGTTTAAACTTTAAATAAATAACAGAAGAAGGATATGTTGGAAAAGAATGCAAGAATAAATATGGTAGACCAGGTGGTACTTTGTAAATCTTGTGTTTACCAGGAGCCTGTTACAGTGCCACAATAAGAAAACAGTGATTCAAGAAGCAGCATTAGCAAAACACAGATGTGATCATAAAATACAAATAATCTATTCACATCAATATCTTTTCAGATAGCACAAAATAAAATAGACATATTTTAGATGAAAATCTTTTCAGAAGCACCCCAGCAACCTTCATCCCATATTCATCAGAAAGTATAGAATTAGACTGACCTGAAAACTCATCACCTCTTTTCAATTCAAGAATGATATCACATTTTGTTATGTCATTATGCAGATGTGGATTTGACCCAGAGGCCTATGTGTTCTGCCAGCCTTAAAGAATGCCAATATAAAAACACGACTGACTAGTGACAACTCTGCACAAGAGATCTATTTGGAGCCATCAAACAAGGTATTTATTTACCTATGAATAGCTTCTTAGTTTAATTATTGTTGCTTTTTAAAAAGCAAGTATTTTGCTCTGATTAGTTATATGTCTATATCCAGTGCACTGGTAAATCTGTACAAACAAATGGAAAATCTAGCTCATCTTTATACATATACAAGCTCTGTAGACAAAGAGATACATGAGATATCCTCAGTTGAATTACCTACCTTGTGCATACATTCACGGTCAAATGGTTGATATCATCTTTGTTATCCTTTACATCAACATTCAAGTCAAAGGCTTCTTGGTTTCGGACAGATTTGAGCCTCTGATCAGTGTGTTTTGTGTTGTAAATAACATTGAGCTGCAGATTACAAATAAAAACATTAGGTGAGTCTCCAGCAAGGCAAAAGTATGTGGCCAAGAAGATTAATTTTGTAACAGTAGAACTCCAGAGAAATGACTGATCACAAGAGAAGGATATAATGCCCTTCCTAACAGCTCGACACATGAGACTCGTACGATGTCTCAGGGAAAAAAGAAAAAAAAAAAAAGGCAAACAAAAAAACCACCATACTTTCTGAGCACTTCGTAATGCAGCAGTACAAATACAATTAGCAGGGCGCAGATAAGGGAAACATGAGAGAGTTCTAAGAGATGCAGTAATTTTTCTCCTAGTTGCTTTCCACTGGTTTACAATATATGCAGCTACTTCCTCTCAGCATGAAACAGGATGAAGGAAGGAAGTCTTCAGAGAGTGACACCTACTGGGTTAAAAAGAAAGACTGAATATGAAAGAAATGCAAGAGCAAATAAATGGCGTATGTAGGAAATTTGTCTTCAATCATCATGTCACAGCACTCATACATTCAGAGCAGATGAGGAACAGCATGTTACTCCAAGCCCAAAGCAATACTGCTGTTAAGCACTAAGTAAATAAATTCATCTTCTTGTTCATTTGCAGCAAAGACAAGCTACAGGCCTTACACTGCCTCAAGGACAGAGCTCTGACCCCTTCTGTTCAACAAATGCCAACCCCTCCTAACCAAGCCAAGGAAGAATGTGGGTCAGGCTTACAGAGTTTGTAACACTCATATAAAATAGGCACATCTATTAGGCACAGTTTCCTATTCTTTTAGTGTTGATGTGCAGAAGATGTTTGAAATTCATCTTATTTCAGAAGAGTGGTAAAACCAGAAGCCCTTGAAGGTGCTCTGAATAACTAGGAGATAACTTGACTGTCTTGACATCCTGTGAAAGTATGAGCAAAAGCGGAAGTGCTGGATTTGGAACTCAGCAACCAATGAATGCTCACACATTATCACCCATAACATCACCCATAGACAGAGAGTAACACAAAAAAGGCTACATTACCTACAAAACTGGGGTAAAAACAGATGCATTATTACCTGCAGGTTTTCATAAAAAAAAAAAAAAAAAAAAAAAAAACTTGGTTTCAGACTGGAAGATGGCATAGACATAAAATAAAAAAAAAAATGTGGCAGTGTAGAGAACTGTAGATATCAAGTAAACTCAGTATCTGTACCAGAAAGTATGGTGGACATGCAATAAAAAATAAATAAAATAGTGGACATATGAGTAAACATGATATATTGGAGAATAGCCCTTTGTTATAAATCTACCAAAGTAAACTGAATTAAGTAAATGAACACATGAATAAGGGAGCTCTACCTAATATAAATTCTCTGAATATTCGACAGGCATAAAGGTGGTTGGCAAGATTGCGAAATGAGCGTTCTGGAAGAAAATAAGTTGTCAAGGAACAAAGGAATATTAAAAGTCAAGAAAAGAAGGCAGAAATTAATGTTCAGATGTGAAAAGACTAGAGACGTAAAAGAATTTCAGTGCCACTAGATGGTAGGTGACACTTGATAAACATAGCTATAAACATTAAACATATTCATAAATGATACAGAAAGGGTAAATACTGACATGATAAGGTTTGCTGACTAGACTAATTTATTTGAGCTGGCAAAGATGAGGATTCCTGCAAAGAGCTGCAGAGTAATGCGATTTTCACAACAGGACAGGAACAAGAACAAAAATGAAGCTGTTGCCCTACGAAAATATCATTTCCATGTTTAGCAATGATCATAAAACTAAATAAAATGTTGAGAGTTATTATGAAGAATGAACCAAAAAAAGCTAGAAAGATCTAGCCTCCATTTCAAAAAGGTATGGTAGAATAAGAGTGGACATGGAGAAAGTTGATTGAGGTGATCAAAGACAAAGAATAACTTCCAAATAGATGAAAAATTTTCAGACATGAAAAGATAAGTTGGAAAAAAGATTCAGTAATGGCGAGAATGGTCAAATAGTGATACAGTGAGCAAAACAGTAGAATAAGTGACCTGCATGGAGAAGATGAAGAGGAAACTGTTCTTCATGCAATACAAGATTACATTATATAATTGCTTCCCACAGGATGCTGTAGATGTTAAGTGCACACGAGTCTGAGGGCAAAATAGATAACTGCATGGAAATCAGCTGAGATTTGCTAAGTACATCAAAACAATCCCCAGGTGAAGATCTTGGATAATAAATGACAGGAGGTGGAAATGGCAGTCAGAGAATGTTATCTATGTTCACATTCTCTTTTGAGTATCCACCTTGGGTTATAGCTGAAAACAGAACACGGGGCTAGACTAGGCTTTTCTGCAACCCGCCACAGTGTCTCTTAGGCCTTATCTCCAAATACATGTTAGGAGACCAGATTCAAGATGAACAAGGTTAGTGCTTCTTTATTCAGTGCACCATTAGCATAGACTTACTTGCCACAAGAAGCTCTTGTTAAAAGCTTGGAAAAATTCAGAGTGACATATTCATGGAAGAAAATTCTACCATGGAAAAATCTGTTGGGCCAGAGATGGCACCAACGGATGACCTGTGGTTTGGGAAGGCTCTGTTTCACAGACCAGTGAAGGGCAGGAGGGTCCTTCAGTGAGGTGTAACTACATGCTTGTCCTGCTCTTGCAACCTGCCCTGGGCATCTTTTCTCTGTTGGCCACAACTGGGTACAGGATAATAAATTATATCAGTTGTCCCTGGATGTCTGTTCTCACATTCATGTGGTTTAATACCCAAAAGACATTGAGAGTGAAATGTAACTGTGAGAAAATATTCTTAGGCTGATTAACGCTCCATTATAGTGGCAAGTTGCACATGCCTTTGCTAAAATGTGGTGCAAAGATACCAGGGCAAAATGCCTGCTGAGGACAAGAGATTGAGTTACTGACTCAGCACGCCAGGGAGGCTAATTGGAAAGCTTAACTTTAAAGAATTTAGAGTGACAAAAACAAATACAATAAACTAAGAAAATATCTACTATCAAAGATTAGTTGTCATTTGTTTGGCAAAATTGTGATTTTTGCCAACAACAGAATAGTAAGTTTGCATAAACAAACTCCATCATTATCTGTTTCCCTAGTCATCATGATAGAACACTGAGAGGGGCAAAAAAACATTCTTTAACTTTGGTAGGAAAATAATCAGAGTGGCTCAAATAACACTTTCCCAGCAAGATCCCACTTTGTACTTCAACTAATGAAAAGGAATGTAGGGTGTTTTCTGAAAATCACAGTCCCTTTAGAAGAGTAACTGATAGCAAAAGGAAAACTGTCAGTCCAAATTTAGAGGTACAGCGGGAGAGGGCAGCGGGGGAGCAAGTCAGTGCAAACTGTCTTTTAATAACTTATTCTGCTTTTGCTGCCACATCTCTGTCTCCTTGATATGAAAGTTAGATCCTGTATTTCAATCACCCTGCCTAGCATTCCTGAATTTAGCATGCAGTATGTATAGAGACAATTTTGTATAGACATTCAGAGCAATAGTGGTGTGGTGGTGAGGACTTACCCATATAACTGTCCTGCAGAAGGCAGTACCAAGTATCTAGAAGTCTGCCAATTAAAGACTTGCAGAAAGTTTGGTAAAGGCAAGCTAGCAGTGCCCCCACAATTTGCCATCACAAAAACAAAGCTGTTTTAACTTTTGCCAGGAAAAAGGCAAAAAAAAAGTAGAATTTACTGCCAATTTGCAACACCCGAAACTACATATCGAACAGGTCAAGCAGGTGCTATTTTCATGGAATAAGTTGTTAAGTGCAGGTTTTCCTTTCCAGATTTCTCACGAGAATAAAGGAGAACTCTTTTTTTCTGTTCTGGCTGTTTTAGGATGAACTAGCATTAAATTAACAAAATAAAAATTTACATTTCTTCTTAATTTTTTTTAAGATGCAGTTGCCAAAGCTGAAGGCAAAACTGGTCCAGTGTTTTCACACTGCACCCAGTTCTGGTAAAAAGCCAAAGAAGAGGAATTTAGAAGCTGATCTTCTGCATGAAAATGATGCTTGTAACAGTACCGGGTCCAAACAGCATTTGGTGAAAAACTCAACTTATATTCCTCTAATCAATGTCTCTTTCCTCTCCATTTTGTTCTTTAAATAGTAACATAAATGTGCTTAACTGAGGGCATGAGTTCAGTGAAGTATTTTCAGCAGATCCTCCCTCTCTATTTTCCTATCCCTTTTTGACTAGTTAGTATCAGCTGAAAAACTGCAATGGAGAAATACATATCCATTTCACAGTATATCTTTTTTAGTACCATCACGCTGACTAGCACTTGATCCTTTATCTAAGTCGAGTAAAAAAAAAAAAAAAAGAAAGAAAAAAAAAAGAAAAGAGCTGAGTGAACGAAAAGATCAGTACTTTTCACTTACTAGCCACAGGTGAATCACAGGTCTTTTTCACTCCTTCCACCACCAAAGATACAGCCTATGTCCACTCGATTCCTCTGTCATTTGAGAACTACTGTTTTAGCTATCACTCAACACATGAACTGAGTCTGTTGTGAAGGGGGTGGCAGAGAGTGATGTCAGCCAATACACTGTGTCCTGACAAAGAGAAAGTGAGAGATACTCCTCTCTCCAGAGAGCTTTTTGTATGTGCCCAGGCGGTCCAAGAGATCTTGACCACCAATCTACTTTGCCCGTAGACATTTTCCTTGATCCTACCAGCCCTCCACTCACTGCTAGCCCTGGATTTCAGTAGCACCCTGCTTTGTCCCAGGCCATGTCCTTGCCAAGCTAAGCCCACAGTTCAGTCACTTAAGAGACATTTCTTCCAAGACTTCCAGCAGGCCACACAGAGAAGGTGACTTATTTCACTCTTTTGCCAACAGGGTCCCCTTCTTATACCCTACCCCTATATCCATGCCCTCCTTCTCCTTGCAGAATCAGTACCTTAGGATATCCATAGTATCTGTCCACATAATGAAGGGACAAGCTAGGAGACTTTGTTGACAGCAGGACCACAAAACTACAAATAAATGTCTGGTCTTGCAGTGATACTGTCCAAAATAAATATATTTTATGAGATCCTGCAGGGTTGTGAATTAACACACAGCCAACTCGCACACACAAGCAATGAGTTTTCACAAAAAATAATTTTTATGAGAATTCATTCTGTTGGGAAAAGCTTTTCCATTAATGGACTGAATCTTGTGTTTCGTGATATTTAAATGAATTACTGTTTTGACATGCTACATCTGGCTAGAAAGTCAAATCCCAGAACAGCGAATTTCACCACAGTGCTTTGGTGGGTGTAAGACAATGAAACACAGCTGAAGAAATGTGCTTGCAATGCCGTATGCCATCTGATTTATTAAATGAGACCCAGGACTAGCTTGTCTATGTAAAAAAGAAAAATCTAATTCAAATGGCATCAGTGCTCTTTCTTTAGAACAGCAGATCTGCCAAAGGAAGCAGATGGAAAGAGTATGGTCCCATCTAAGAAAAGTTTTTGGAGAAACTACTTGACTGTGACTACAATATTTGGAAACAAGTCATAGCATCTCTGCCTCAAAGCTTCTGGAGAAAACACAACAGCACAGTGACTTGAATGAAGGAGATAATCTGGCACTGATTTCTGAACACCAGTTATATGTGTTCACGCTACCATATGTTGGAACTGTGTAACAAACCAGGAACCTGAGGAACCCTCTAACCACTAGGGTAAGTAGTGGATATTCTGTGTGCAGGAGCTCAGCTTGGTCTTCACCAGACAGGCTGATTTGGATGTGAAATTTGCCTATTGGCAAAAGTTTAATTGAAATCAACACACTTCCACAGAAAGCAATCATTTCAATAAATCAGCATCACTCATTTCAATAAAGCATTTTCCAGCATGAAACAATTTGCTGAAAAGTTTCTGATCTGCCCTCCTGACACATTAGTTCACTTAATATCAGGGAGTATTTTTCAACAGTGATTAAGTTTAAGCAGTCTTAACTGTTCTGGATTCCCAATCTGCTACATGCATACACACATGCACATATACATGCACAGACTTTAAAATGACAGATGTGCAAATGCAGCCTTGCTGAGGTGTTCATTCCTATTTTGGCCAACGGATCTGAATCTAAAATATACTCTGAAGTATTTGAACTTTCCTGCAAACGTAATTTGCACTTCTGGGAATGAATAAACAATGATAATCATTTATGTCAGTGTAGGTTTTGCAGACTGGTGCTGAATAAATGCGCTGTATGTGTAGCTGCTGTTCATTGCTAACAGGCAGTTGTGAAAGTTTCTTTGGAAAGGTTCTTATCCAAGACAGTATTTATTAAACTATTAAACTATGCTTTTTTTGTCCCCCAAGAGCATCGAAGCATAATTCAGATTAGAAGAATTTCAGATTGAATCTGATCTGGCTTAAAACTTTGAGTCCATTAAGGTGGCTTAAATTCTGTTTTCCCAAGTATGACCAGTAGACAGCTACTAGGAATTCTGCCCAGTTTTGTGATAGACTCAGCAACTATCAGTTTGTCTATATACTTGTAAAAAAAAATTAGTCCACCATGCTTATCAGAGACTAATATTTCCATGCTATCTATTTCTCTAGCTTTTCAAATGTCTTTTCTTTCATCCAGTTGGTTCTAAGCCACTGTTATCAACAGGAGGAAAGGCAAGAGAGACCCACTAGTGATCTTATCAAATCAGATCCACTATTGTCTTCTTCTCATACTACATTTCCCAAAGTGTTACATAAATCTTGAAGAAAGGCTTTCTTCAGGACATAAACTCTGTTACTGGTGAGACATAGGAATTGAAAGCATAAAAGAGCTGTTTACTGCTTGCTAATTCCAAAGACAATGTGTACTGATCACAGATTAATTTGTTTTACTGAAATAAAGATGCTGGAATTTTTACCCCTGACACACAGGACTGCCAGAGAGGAGATCACTATACCCTCTCAGACTTCCCATCCCCACACTTTGACTGTTCCTGAGCATCCACTGTTGGCAAGTTTCAATAACTTTTTGTTGTCTTTTATACTATTTCATACTATTTTCATATATATTTCAGATCATACCATTTCAGAGCAGCATAAACACTGCTGGAAATCCAGTCATCTTGTTTTTTAGCTTTTGCATTCCCTTATTCTACTTCATTAACAGGGAAATAACTCTAAATAACTAACAATGCCATTATGTTCTGTGCCCCACCAGAACTGACCGCAGGGGCTTGATGAGACGCTTCTGTCTGGTCCACATGAACTTTGGACTATCATGTCAATGTACTGCTACTTTTCCGCAGGAGAACAGGCTTATGACTGACCTACGGAAGTGCCCCGAAACGGTCACTCAGCCGACTACTAAAAATTTTGGACCATTTGAGATACACAATCACGCAGATGTGAAATCTGGACATTTACACAAAATTTGCTTCATTTTTTTTTAAGTGAAGTTCTTTGCTATTGCTTTAAGACATTACAGATGATTTTCCTTATTAATATTTTTATAAAGCTTTCTATTAAAGCAAACCTTCCTTACTGAGAACATAGCTTTGGAAATAACAACTCTATTGCATACCTGAAAGATAGCAAATCCAGTCCCCTCTGCTGAAACCGTAACTGTCATAGGTTGCACAGGCGCAAGCTAAAAGAAAGACAAGGGAGTTAAACAGTAATTTCAAGAAGATACTTTCAGGCACAAAGTTTACTCACTTTCTACAGTACCTCCTTGGTCTGAAGTAGAAAACGGTTTCGAGTATCAATTGAAAATGTTTCTGGAGTTTTCAAAGTAGGTGCTGTTACAATAACATCAATCTCAGTCTTGCTGGTGGCAGTAATAGATGCAAATAGACTCAATGCTTGCAGAGCCACTACAGTGTCCTGTTGAGAGAAATAAGTGCTTTTGCATTAAAGGCAGCTCTGCACACCAGATGACAGGCAATCCTTGCTGGGGTCTGTCTAAACACTCATACTGAATCTGTTTAAATAAGCTGGGCTTGAAGAAACATAATTAAGTCAGTTCAACTGCTCAGCATAGACACTTTAATCTGCTATAGGAAAACCCATGCAATGAAACACCATCAATTAATTCAAACCAATTTATCACCACTCTTTTAATGAAGTATATGTGTATAGCCATGTCTTTGGCAGCTTTTTTTGAGTCCCAGTTTTGTCCCATTGTTGATTGTGTTGAGAGTTTCCATGCAGCTGCATCCACATATCCCTTGGTATTTCACTAGCCCAAAGGATTCCAGAGCAGAAGAGGGACAATAGTACAATAGTACAGCAATAGGACAATAGCACAACAGGACAATAGTACAACAATTAATTAAGATAGATACTGACTCATGCAATGGAGGATAAATCAGAACTTGCTAAGGAACTCTTCCACTTGTGTGAGATGTGGAAGCCCTGACAGGGCAATGGTCTAGAGGCAACAGCCTGAATCACATACCACCTATACGAGAAGAAAGTCAGTGAAGCAAGCAAGGATTCTGCTGCTTTCTACATTTACACAGCGAGTAAATGTAAGTGTTACATATCCAGCATTTCATAGTATTTTTTCAGGGTACCTTGATCACTGGAGCAAAAGATATAGGTCTGAAAAACCAGTAATGTTTATAAAAATGCCAGAAACCATTTCTTATCAGCCCTATAGTAAAAATTTTGAAGGGAATTCAGCCAAGGTTTTATCCTTTGTATTTGATTTAAAGATTCTGTACAATCATACCACTGCAGAATGTGTTTATAAACACAGTATCATATCTACTCACAAATTCCCTTTTGTTTATCTTTGTGTACAGCTGCTGCTTAGAATATTTGATCATTAGAAGCAATTTTTGAACCTTTCATCCAGCACAGTTCAGTGGATGAGAATTTTAACATCTAGTCTTTTCTGGAAAAAAAATGAAGCAATTCTATGTCTGTATTGCTTCCCAGGAATTTTTGTTGTTTGCGTATTACATTTTCCACTTATTCTTAACCAATGATAATTAAGTAATGGGCCTTGCAGGCTCAGCGTTTAGGGGTGATTTATTCACTTTCATGTCGTTCCAAGTAACAAGATTCTAAGGCGACAGTAATGTTCATTACCTGTGACTATGCCATACCACAGTGTGTCAGCCTGTGCTGTCTATTCACTCTAAATTAGTAGTAACCAATATCTGAATGATTAGAAACTACTCTTTCCTGTGCCATGCCCTCTTCCAAGATGACCTGCTTCAGTGATTTTGTAAATTCCACAAGTTGCAGATGATCATCAACGTTGCCAAAGGTCATGGTACACTGAACCACTATGTCTGGGATTATCCCAACTCCAGTGCTTAACATGGTACACCTAATGGATCTCAGGAATATTTAACATTTTGGACAAACTGGCAGATTTTCCTGAAAGCGGCCCATATTTGCTCCTACAAGCATGCCTTTCATATTTGCAGATGCTGTGCCACGTGCTCTAGGTGACCCTGTGTGTGCAGGGGGGTTGGACTAGGTGATCTGTAGAGGTCCCTTCCAACCTTAACAATTCTATGATTCTATGCTGACTCCTTTACCTAACGCAATGACAAAACAAAATGACTCTGCCCTACTCAGGCAATTCACATGCTGTTCCTGCTGAAGATCTGTGGCTTAGAAGCCCAAACCTTCAAAACTTCTTTCATACTGGAGTGAAAGGAACTGCAGTGATCTCTCAGATCTATAGATCTAAACAGATGAAAGATCTTGTCAGAGGATCTAATTTTAATAATCCGAAAATAGAAATATACCTGCACTTACATAAGCTGTGGAGTCCAAGGAATATCTTGAAGTGTCTTTTCCAAATCCTTACAATCACAATTCTCATAGTTTAGATTTATCTCCCTAATTTCAGCCAGAGTTCAAAAAGTCTAGAAATCCTACTTGCCCTTGCTGAAGATGACTTTGGGTCTTTTCCCTTCTCTTATGCTTATATGACTCTGCCAGGCCCTCAGAGAGATGATAAATGTGCCCTTTGGCATGCTCTGCAACAGAAGGCACACCCAAGAT
The DNA here is from genome assembly GCF_059628265.1 of Tinamus guttatus. Lineage (NCBI taxonomy): Eukaryota > Metazoa > Chordata > Aves > Tinamiformes > Tinamidae > Tinamus > Tinamus guttatus. The sequence goes on from NW_028289340.1 coordinate 1,692,842, forward strand.
TTCCCCACCAGGAAACATTAACTGCTGAAGTACAAGGAACAGGGCTGGCCATGGCAATTCTACATCACATATACTACCTGAAAAGTTAGGGAATACGGTTTAAGCCATGTCGATAAGTCCCTCTATAAGAAGATCTTCCCTGTTATTGAAATCTGCATTCATATGTTACTTTTCTATAACCCTGTGTGTATATCTGTATATATGAAGTATGCACATTTTATGCATAAACATGAAAAATATTATAAACCCAAATATTCTGACTGCAAATTCAAAGTAATCTATACTAGGCACATAAATTACAATGAGCTATGGCATGGTACCCTAGCTTAGAAAATAACACACATGCCACTGATTACTTTTCATTTTACTGTTTAAAAACATACAAAGTTTATAATATAATGAAGTAATTCAAGAAAACACTTCAAACAATTTCTTAAAGCGATCTTAGAAGGTAACAAAAAGTATGTGACCATTTCCACAAATAAAAAAGAAAAAGAAGAAAAAGGAAAAGAAAAAGGAAAAGAAAAAGGAAAAGGAGAAAAAGAAAGGAAAAAAGGCACCCACAGAGACATTTGGAGCAATTTTGAAAGCAAAATAGTTTAGATTATAGATGACTAAAAGGATTAGATTCATTTATTAACTTCACCCTTGGGGTCAACAGTGCACTTGCAGGTTTTCAAACTTCTAAATAAAGGTATTTTCTGAAGAATAAAAGAAAATCTTTTTCAGCCCATTTAGTGCTTCAGCCGGGCCTTTCAAATAATAAGTAAGAATTAACACATTAAGAATATAGTGAAATCTCAGGGAAGCTATGCTGGTTCCCAAATTGCACTTTATTTCATAGAACTAATCTCTCTTAGATTAATGTCAGCTTTTAAAAATAATTAAGAATAGCCTGTATAGCTTGGTACCAAGCGGTACGATGAGATGTGACATTTTACTGAGACCAGCATTTGTAGTTAATTTAAAAATTAACTTGAACTAATGCAATCCAAATCACTATATAAATTCTTTGGATGCCAGCACAGCTTACATGATGTGGTTTCAATAATATGGAAACCTCCTGGAGATAATAAAGATCTTCCAAATTTCATGGTCTGTCAAGAGTTTGCATAATAATGAGAACATAATGCATATTTAGTTTAGACCAACTGTCAACAGAGACACCAGGGTAGACTGTTCCTGTAAAATCCACTTCGCTTTCTTATCTCAATTAATAGCATTTTAGGAGTTCAGGGACACACATATGGAAAGAATAGAAAGAAATTTCTCTCCTTGGAAGGAAAGTAAGCACAGATATTTATCGCATTTGCTTGGAAAATAGCATTAACTGTTTTTCCACAGGAATCTCTTCTTCTTACTTTTAGGTCTTTTCTTTTTAATATTTTAAATAATTAAGGTGACTTTCTGCTTTTTGATTATATACTTCTCAACTTACTAAAATTTTAGTCCACATTTAAGAAGCCAATCCTTTAAGAACAGAAGCATGCACTTAACCAAGGTTGTTACAGAAAAGCTAATCTCAATATTTCTTATTTAAAACCAAATGTGATCTCTCTTTTTTTTTTTAATAAAATCTAGCACTCATTTGGAAAGTGTAACTATTCAGACATAATATTACCTGAGTAGATGAAAATCCTCCAAGGTGATTTCTTTGTTGACTTAACCATTTCATAACAGGGATCCCCTCTGCTAATCTGTTTTGATGGAAGTGTGAGAGCAGAGCATATGCTGCAAGTTCAATATCAATGGACTGTGACTGCCATGAATCAGAAATTTCAGAAGCAGGTGTTATCCAGAAACGAAGTTCACCTGAAAGAAAAGAATCATAATACAATCAGACCCATAGTCTGAAACCTTTGGACTTCCAGGTAAAACTTAAGGGAATCCTCTTAATTTATGCCTAACTGTAGGATCTAGCAAGTTTCTCTAAACCTTATGCTTATGCGCATTGCCGGTTAACTTGCTTAAGCCCTTCCTCAGAAGTGGATGAATCCAGATAAAAAGAAAGCTAGGGTCCAAACAGCAACTCCCTTTGATTTCAGTTAACCTTTTGTTGTCATCGTCAAGTACCCATACAAATTAGCTCTTGTGAAAAAGCCAGCTCGTTGCTGGGGTACTCCTTTCTCTCCAGTGCTAGAGAGGGAGCTCCAGACAACAAGACTGTGTCCTGGACTAATTCCTCATTGATGTACGAATTCCAAAAAGCCCAATTCAATAAACACAGAGGGACACTGGAAAACCTTGGGCTCTCAGCTACAAAATAAATTGCTTCAGATTTTTCAAGAGGATGGTTATACTCTAACCAACAATTCAAACTTCTTATACTCCGTGATCTGTTTTATTTTTTCCTTCTTAAATCAAGGAGAATAACTTAGTTGGGCTGAACTCAAAAGAGGTTAAAAATCACAATAGCGATCACTAAAGAAAACTTAACAGACCTTTGTGGTAGCTTACATAAAGTCCAGTCCTTCATTTTTCTATTCTTACACTGATTTCCATTCAACACACCCACCAATTTCCTGAACTATCAGAACCTTTTAGAACAGCTAACTTCATACACATAATAACATGGTAAAACAGAGAAGTTCTGTTTTCCAACACCATCGCACTACTAACATGAGGAACACTATACAACTTAAAGCCCTAGCTTTTGCTGATAATTGACATTCATTTATGGCCACTTTTTGTTAAGGTTTTCTTAGAAGTTTTTACCCTATTCAATTTGGTTCAGAACACATCTGATTTCAGAACTAAGATTTTGTCTCTACTTGTATACATAGGCATGGTGTTTGATATGTATTTTCAAAATTGAAAAAACAATCAAATTGAAAAAACATCTACACAGCAGTATAAGATTGTTGTCCAATACCTTGGTGTTCTGCTTTTTGGTTTAATATATTCAGGGCTTCCTTCGCTTTTGTACTTTTTGCCCATGACAATGCATATGTCACAAGTGACAAAGTATAATTATCCAAAATGCCTTCTTCTAATTTATCTTCTAGAAAGTTTACAGCACGTCTGATCACATCCATATGCTGGAAATGAAAATCATATCGAAGAACATACAGTCAATAATATATAAATATATTGTAATATTACATTTTAAAACAGAACAGAAATATCACTGTCTTCTAGCAATAACCAAGAAATACTAAAAATTTCTTTCAGAGTCACAGACAGAACATCAAAGGCAAACATTTTGATCTGGCATTCTGTCTCGTAAGAATGTGAGTAATATGACTTAAATCAATTGGAATGTCTTGGCATCTCTAAGGATAGGTTCCCCCCCTAAATTGCTTTCAAAATTCTTGGACTAAAGTTATGACAATACTTTTGCTAACAACAACTGCTTTTAGCTTTTGCAAAAGTGCATAAAACTGGACAGCCTCCAAGCACAACTCTTTGCTGTAGATAGGCCAAAGTATAGGGAGTTTTCCCCAAAACAGATTGAATTTTGGGTCAGACATTCCTCTTTTTCCATAAACTATAAAGTGTTTGCCAGGTAGTATAACAAGTTATGAAGTATTCCAGTAATTATACTACTCATGAAATCCAATACCTGTTTATCTGGAAACTCTAGGAGGGATGACATGATGTAAGCTGTTAGAGCGACTGGGTTGTTGTTGCCCCCTCGAAGGTCGCTCTGTATCACTTTGCCAGGCTCCTGAAATTCTCCATTTAATTTCTGATGCTGGACAAGCCAATTAGCTGTATCCACAAGTACATTTGCATCAATATCTATGAATGGACGAGCTTGAAGGAAACATCTTAATACAAAAGCTGTTAACCTTAGGGAAAAAGGTTAATTGAACACAGAAAATTAACAACATATTATAGTGTCCTCTGTTTAACGTGATTTAAGAGTGCAGTGATGCCACACACATCTTCTAAACACAGAGGAAAATACATGCCTCGCTCAGAAAAAAAAAAAGGCAAATCTTAATCTGAAAAAAAACAAGTTATTTCCTTGTTCCTAAAGATCATTAACAGCCTTTTCAGCTGTTAGTATTTCAAAAAATAGTTACAGACTGTAGGTTCCCAGTCTGACTGTAAATGTTTATCTTTATTCAAATATTGTTCTCATGACTTCTGCTGCAAGACTAAGCAGCATAATCATAATTTACAAAGTAATATATTTATGAGTATGGTCTTACCTAGGATCATTCTCCCTATAATCACATCACCAGAACAACTCTTGTTGCTTTATTCAGTTATAATCTCAAATTCTGCCTTAACTCCCTTCCTTACTAAATGCACTGTTTAAATACTGAAGTTGATAATATAAATACTTTTCTTCATTTTTCCAGTCTATCAGTACTGAGTCCAAGGCAAATCCCACTGAGGTCAATGAAAGATGCTCACTGAAGTAGTGACAACAATTGGAATATTTCTACTTAAAGTCAATAATGCATATTGAAATATGTAAGTATATTTAAGCTCCTGGGCACTGTTTTAATCCACATAGGGAGTATCAGAGAACAAGCTAAAGTATGTTTCAACAACTCATCAGCTCTGGATTACCAAGAGACTGAAGTTATGAATTAAATATCCAATCATAATTCTTTGTACAGTTATCATCAAGTTTTCACCCTTTTCATTGTAGCAAGCAGCCAAATCCCAATTTTTCTTAACTTTTTTTTTCTAAGTGAGTTCTAGGTACTCACTGTACTGCTGAGATATCCTCTCCAGCAAGACATCTCAAAACGTTTCACTCAATGACTCCCATTTCTACAAAAACTCATTATTCATTCTTTGCAAAATTAAAAAGTCTTCTCCTAATAATGGATTTGACAGCATATTACCTAGCAGAATGACCTTAAAAGTTGGCCTAAAGACCTAATGAAAACCAGTTGGAAGGCTAATATGGCTGGAAATTTTTACCAACTTCACAAAGATTTTAGTTGCAAGGAAAATATCTAAAATGATCAAATTCCAAAGTGAATCTGGCAGAATTACTTACCATGTGCTCCCAGAGGAATCTGCATTTCCAAAGGCACTAAAAGAGCCATCATCCCTCTGGAAAAGAAGCTCTCTTTGGTAGCCTGAAGTGAAAAAGCAGAGACAGGTATTGAACACATTCCTCTTACAGGGGTTCCAGTTCAAACTTTCTAATGGCATGAAGCAAAGCACTTTCTGAGAAGAACAGAGGAACTTAAGTTCAAATTTCATAAAATACCTTCCAAGTATGTAGGAACAAATCAAACTATGCAAAAGACTGCCAGTGTGTAGCAGTAACACGAAGGATCTATCTACAAAAATCCAGATATGACAGTGTAGCATGCTGTGACACAGCCCCACATAGCTCAGTGGCTCCAGGAGCACAGCAGGGAGTTACAGCCTGTAGTTCAGCACTTTGTTGCTTTCACGAGATTAAGTCACAAACATTCAGAATTGTTCCATCTTCCCAACACAAGGAGAGAGAAGCAAAAAATGAAATATTTCCCAATTGAAAAGGCAAGGGTACAGCAAACCTACAACTGCTGGTGAAAAATATCCCCTTCCAGTGACCTTCCCCCCAAAAAATGAAAGGCACCTGGTTAAAAGGCATCTAAAGATTTTTCAGCATGTAGAACAGCTGCAGTGTTTTACTGAGTGCTGAATATCTATAATAAAAGGACTACAAATGCTTACTAGCTGTTCATGATCACTAACAGCATCCCTACTCAATAGTTTGCTTCAGTGCAGAACTGATAGCCAGCAATGTTAAAAATGAAGGAATACCTAGGGCATTCTTATTAGTCTCTGATGTCTAAGACCTGCCTTCCTTCCCCTATGCTTTGCTTGAATTTGCTTGCTACTTGCACACCCAGAATAATAAAGACACCTATTTCTAGCATTTAACAAGACTTTCCTTTTTCCCTTGTTTTTTTTGCCCTTAGTTTTGCTATATTGATTATTATAATTAAGAAAGCATATTCATTAGCCTAGTACCTGACACAGTCACTGAGTACTGAATCAGGGAAAAGGAAAAGCCTTAGGCAAGTTTTGTTTTTTTCAGATATTTACATCACTACAGAAATGTCAGAATATCTTTAGAAATTGGCCCCTGCAATGTCTCCCTCTCATTCACTGACACATAGTTTATTACATGTTTATATACCACGTGTTTACATAGCACCCTCTTAAGTATAGATACTTAAGAGTTTACATAGCACCACTTAAGTATAAATACTTAAGTGTGTGCATCACAGCCTTACTTACTGAGGAACAAATGACCTCATCATGTGAGATGAACTTTTGTCACAGTCTCTCTACAACAGAAAGTTATGAAGGTATAAAGATGTGAATTTAATGCTACTTTATACCAGTGCAGCTACCCATATGCACTCTCATCAAAACAGTATCCAGTTTAATTTTTATCTCTTTAGAACAGTTGGAAATTACAACTTCCATATATATATAGTTGTTTTTAATGCATTTGCATAGCTAAAGTGGTTATTTAAACATCATTAAAACCAGACAGTCTTTCCCTTAATAGAAATATCTCTAAGTTAAAAAGCTTGAATAGTGAAGCACCGTAAAGTGGGAGGAAAAAAAGTCGAAATTAGGTAAGTGGCATTTCTCAACAACAAAAGCAAAAATCACTGTCAAAATTTTAGCCAAAGTAATCTCAAGATGAGTGGAACCAGAAGGAAAACTGAATGATCGCTCAGTTATTTCCTACAGACTCTTTTCTTTTTAATGATGACTCTTCTTGTCACACAAAAATTT